>NC_139234.1:65848610-65918610 GCF_977018435.1 Lepisma saccharinum | reverse complement strand
ATAAGTAATAGCGCACACTGACAATACAGACAGTCATTGGAGATCTCATTGAACATTCTGCTTACTTTAACAAACGTTAGTATGTTACATGTTACAATTACTGTACACTCGTACCTGTTAACGGAGGTGCTCAAAGTGTCGTCCTTGCATCTGGATGCAATACTGTACGCGATTCCGCATTGAGTTTCGAATCTTTCGAACACACCCGGTTCATTTCGGAATTGCTCACAAGCCTGTACAATTTTCTGTACTGATTGTATCCATCCTGTTTGATTACAACGCCACCTCTCGGGAATGTTCTGTTTTGTAAACAAAGAGCAAACCTCGGAACGCGCAAGGAGTAAAACACTAGGTGTTTACAAAATGCAATCAGTGACGGCTTCTAACCACACGTTCGCACACATTATTAGAATTTTACCAACTAGGACGACGTTTACAAAAATTAAGTCAGTGGCGGCTTGTAACCACACATTCGCAATTATCTCGAAAACGGCTCGTTTGCGTACCCATGTTTACTGAGACTTTTTTGCTTCTATTATCGTGTACTTTCAACTGTGTAAGTTTGCGCTATTACTTATGATACACCCTGTATATATGAACCTCTTTGTCTATTTCTCCCTCTGTTTATCTTTGTCCCTTTCTCGCTCTTGCTCTTAATCTGTCTCCATTTATATATCTGTGTCTCTCCTTGTTTCTATATGTATCTCCACCTCTGTCTCTGTCTATCTTGTTTTTCCTGGGTGTGTGCCTGTGTGTCTGACCGAGTCTGTCTTTTCTATTATAACGTATCCGTTATATTGTTTAGCCTACATGATGTAACTTAGCATTTAATTTACGGCATTACTTTCAAATCCTTGCCTTAGCATTGTATAAATAGTTGTTAGAGTTTTGTGAACTTCGTTAATGGGACTGCAATATAGAAAGTGTTGTACAAAAATATATTAAGTCAAAATGTATCTTTGCGGCACTCAAGTATGAGCGATTGCACAATGTAAGTCCCTAAATGAAACATCTACCTCTTGTATTATAGACTATTTGTTTTAATTGTATTCACTAATTGTAATTAATGAGGCTAAAAAGAGTAATTTTGTATTGAAATCACATGTTTACGAACAATGTTTTATCTTAAAGAAAGGGATGTACATCCATTTGCGTGCGAGAGTGTTGTGAAAAAGGTGTCTGGTTTTCACAGTAGCTTCTTAAGGAAATACATTTTTTCCCCTTGTTTTCGGCATGGGCTATCAGCCGATTACTACTTCGAGATTCTTGTAAAAATTTGTTACACATGTAAGGATACATATATAGCGAACTGTTTTGTCTCCCAAGTTGAGAAAGTGATTCAATGTTCCGAGATATTGGTGAGTAAAATTCCTCGGAGTGTCATGGCGGCGATCTTAGGGTCGGTGCCAGCTTAGCATTGATGCAGTAAAGAAATATGATGTAATTTTGACTTTTTCAAAGTGTTGTGGTCTCTTAGCGAGACATTCTGATATATATTCGTAATACGCAAAATATAGAAGAAAGTTGTTACTTTCTTTCCGTGTTAGAGCTCAAGGTTTATTTTTAAAGGCTGAGGAAAAGTTATATGATTAATAAGTAATCAAAGATTATCCTCATTAGTACGACCAGTATTATCACTATCAACAGTGAATTACTCTTACCATTACACAAAGTTTATTTGTGTTGACCAAATGATAATTATACGAAATACATCATTTTCTTCACGTGTATTTATGTATAAAAGCATTACAGCATAACAAAAGTTTCGTACTGCTACCATGTTTATCGGATATTTCAAGATTCATGGATACGATCACTTTCTCCTATGACAAGAGATTTTATGGTGATATGCTTGTGTTGCAAAATTTTATAATAAGAGTGTGGAACTTTAATTGTCTTGTGATACTTTCATCAAATGTGGATTATAACTTGGAAATTGTCAAAAGAAAACACTCATACTATATATACGAGTACATATATTCATGAGGTTGTGACATAGTAAAAACTTTGTAATCAAACATCAATATGTGGCAATTATTGGAGTAAATTTTTCATTCATCTGGTGCCACTCAATGTTTCTTGCATATTTACTTGCACTAGTATACATTTGTGTACATACATTGATAATCAAGCTTTCTAAATACATGTGGAATTTTGTTCCAAATATGTAAATTAAGGTTTTCATTTACATTGTGAAGCAAAATATTTTTTTTTTAGTATTACCGATAAGGCTGACTCTCAGATGAGACGTATTAATATCAACTTACATGCAAGATTTGATAGAATAAGGAAGTTCCTTAGATGGCATGATGGTGGTTTTACAATTTTATTAGTAGTACTGGGCGAGCAGTTGTGACAAACTTTTACATATAACATTAGTAAGTCCTTAGTTTTATTTTCTTATAGCTATTACAAAATTTTCGTATTTTAAGAAGTCTTTAAATATTGTTCTAACACTGAATATTTGTGGTTTTAGAATGCTCATTTACTTTATTCGTAATCTTTTTTGAAAATTGAGATTGAAATATTGGTTCCAACTTATAAAGATTTTCATTGCAATAGTAGATTTATTATAAATGAAAACTTGCCACCCGATAGTAATTACATTTTTCTAATGTTAAATTTGCTAATAGAATCTTAGTTCCAGAAAAAAGGAGACTCACTATTGCTCTACGACAGTCTCAGAGTTTTTCAAGTTTTTGAAGAAAGGAATGATTATTTTATGTGCCGAGATATCAGTGATGGTTTTGGGGAAGAACTGATCACAGAACATGAGAATATTCTGAGTTAGAGGCATCCATTTTTGGAACACCGTTATACTATCATTCTCTCTGTCACTCTCGCCTACCCTGCCCCGCCACACACGTTCTCGTGGAACGAAACGATAATCCCTGCTGCACTCTCGACGTATCAGTCTCTGCTTAGAGTAAAGGTAAGGGTGGGACGTTTTTTCAACGCGCCTGCTGAGTGATATCTGGTGTTCTCTTTCGCACATACTCTCCAGAGGACATAACTTAGAAGTTATCAAGTGTGTGACGCACACACACGCGGAAACACACAAACACAATTTCACAAGGGTCGACTGTAAGGTTTCAGTGGTGAAATGGACCAGTATCGAGACGCGATGGATAACTAGTCATGAATCATTCGATCCAGGGTTTCCTGTGACGTTTCTCATCTAGTTCTGGCAAATGCTGAGATGGTACCCTTAGTTTTTACTTCGCCTCATACCGCTAACCATGCATACGGTATACAGTGCAATGTTTGAACACCTTTGGATATCCACAGTCCTAAGGTCGTTCCTACGCACAGAAAACTAAATGCATCATATCGATTGATGCACCATAATGCATCGATTGATGCACTAAAGTGTGTTTTATTGATTCTTCAAAGATTCAGATTCACATTTGATGCACTTGGGTGCATTTTTGCATGTCTTGAAAGAAACACCAAAGTGAATCATTTGATTCAAGTGAGGATTTCTTTCAGTCTAGATGCACTTCAACGCATCAGTTGATGTTCCTTGATGCACCTTCCTGCATCTTTTCAGGTGATGCAGGAAGGTGCATCAAAATTCATCAAGGTGCATAAAAACGCATGAACTGATGCATTGAAGTGCATCTCGACTGAAAGGAATCCTCACTTGAATCAAATGATACGGTTTGGTGTTTCTTTCACGACATGCACTAAATAAAACATAGCCCAAATGCACCCAAATGCATCAAATGTGAATCTGTTTCTTTGAAGAAGCCATAAAACACACTTTAGTGCATCAATCAATGCATTCTGGTGCATCAATCGATATGATGCATTTAGTTCTCTGAGTCTACTTTAACTGTTTACTAGGTGTGTTCGTAGCGATCAACAGCTTATACTGTGGTATAGAATAAGTGTCAGTGGCAACTGAATTTGCTGCTTTGTTGCTCGTTTACAGGATATGGCCGTGGCAGCAAAAGAGTGCTGGGCTGAATAGCAACTCTGTTTTTGTGAATTTTGATTTATGCACTACTCAAATATTTATTTAATAAGAAGAGTATGTGTTACCTTTTTCACTTACAATGTATAGTAATCTGTTCCTAATTAACGTATCATTATTGTACACAACTATCGATATATATTTACAATGTTTCAATTAATAGGTTTAAAGTTGAAATGAGCGGAATAGCCTCGCTGTACCCTAGTGTGTGTTTATTAGTGCCTGAAATGTTTCAAAAGAGAGAAAAAATAAAGTTTCAACTATGAAAAGTGTGTCTGTCCTCCTTTTGAAGACTCGCGCCCGCATCAAAATAGACGATACCAGCCTCCCCTATAGCGCAGTGGTAATGCCGTCGGCTTACAATCAAGGGGTCTCGGGTTCGATAACCGGTGGAGCCACATACACTTTAAGCTGTAGGTACAGTCCAGGTTAGCCCTTCTGTGCATAAAGTAGACTTAAAACTCAATTCCAACCAACTCTCCAAAAATAAACTCTGAATTCTGCAAGTGATTCGAATTGCAAGTACGGTCATGAACTTTCACAGAAATAGCCATAAGTACCATGTGGTTGGATTGTTACAGATGCACAGAAGTCTGGGCAAGATGCATTTTCAAACAATTTACACTTCTTTGAATTCATGGTTCGAATAGGAGATGAGTTTGACTCATCCAAATCTAAACCGCGATCTCACCACTGGAGGCTCCAATTTCGAGTTTTGTACAGGGTGTTCCTTTGTGGGTCTATCTTATCTTTCACCTCATTGTTAGTAGTCATTGTAACTATTAGTCGAAAGTGTACTATAAGATATGTACAAATATATGATATAAATTATTAGAGTAGAGACTAGACTTTGTTAATTTGTCGAGTCAGTATCTTGGCGGGTTGTGTTTGTATTCGAGTGTCAGCCCTTGTTGGGCTCAGACACATTATTTTCATTCCACTGATGACTTTGCGGGATTTTCCTTGTTATTTTGGTCCTCCGGGCAACTGTCGCGGTTTGGATTTCCTTGTTCTTCACCTAATGGAAGGATAAGATGTAGTAGTTCTATATGTTGTTTTATTAGCCTGTATCCTTGGCAGCTTATATACAGGGTGTTTCTAAAGGTAGTTTACAACGCTTGGGAGGTGATTCCTCACACGAAATCAAGCAAAAAAGTGTGAGTTCCATTTCTACGACTGAGGCTTCGTTTCCGAGATAGGAGCCTCGCAAAAGGTGACAAACTGAACGTCACACCTAACTGGGACGAATACTATCACAGATAGAGAGGCGGTTCCAAGGGAATCATAAAGGAATCGTGTGTGCTCAGTCCGGAAGTCACTATGAAAAGTTCACTGCACGCATGCGCAATGGAGTCCTCAAAGGAATTGGGGATTTCCAGCAAGAACAATGCATGGAGAGAGTATGTAACGCAGCAAGAAGGACCGTGACAATGAGAAATGCGTTAAAGACAACACATCCCGACCTAAAACATCAAAACATGAGCAGGGAATACAAAATCCGAAAAGTTGAGCACGGTTACATACCCCAATTACACGCGAGGAATGAACGAATCATGTCATGTGGCATACGAGAGACATTACTCCACCAGGAGGAAGGAAAGAAAAACACAATATCAGATGATTGCGACAACGTGTATTTTTACACGCGACAACTACGTAATATCCCCCCCCACACACACACACAATAAACAACAAATACTACAATGTCTTACGCACAGACAGTGCATGTCACTCTACACCAACTGAAGATGTCACTTTCACCATACAAAGGGGGTGGGGAGCAATACCAAGAGTGTTCGCACGCGATCACTGTGACGTAAAAGAGACCAGTTTCGAAGCGCTACGCAGGCAAGTCTGGCTCTCGTAGTCTACGGTTGACCTTCATGACTGCTGTACCCGCGAGAGGAGCTCGAAAGGTTGGTTCTCTCCGGCAGTCGTCCCAGTCGTGTTGAAGGTACTGGGATATGATCAGCAATTCGCTCTAGGTTGTCATACGTATTAAAGAGTACTAGTATGTTGTATTGAAAGAAGTTGACGTGGTGGAGTGGGCAAGTCAAGTATCGCAACAATTGGTCTGTGGTGTTCGTACGGTGATACGGCCAATTTGTGCAGTGTGCCAGTGTTAAACAAAAACGATACTTTGCAGTTCCAGCTCCCTATTACACAGATGGCTGCGTATACGACCCAGCAGCTAGCAGACCTGCATCTCATATATGGGGAGGGACGTGGGAATAGCCGTGAGGCAAGGCGTCTTTATGGAGAACGCTTTCCACATAGACGTTTACTGTCTCACGCCTTCTTTCAGGTAGTGGACAGTCGACTGCGTGAAACAGGGTCAGTGTTACCACCGCGGCAAGAAGTTGGAAGACCCCGAAGTGTACGCACATATCAGTTTGCAGAAGATGTGTTAACAGCGATCGCAGAACATCCTGGCACCAGTACGCGCGTACTCGCTCGGGCACGAAACACGTCTCATGTGAATGTTTGGCGAGTGTTGTCAGAGGAAGGAATGCACCCTTTTAAACTGCAGAAAGTACAAGAACTGTTATCTCGTGACTATGGAGTTTTGCCAATGGTTGTTACATCAGCTGGACACAAACCCTCACTTCGGGACAAAGGTATTGTGGACAGATGAAGCCATTTTCACCAGGATGGATGTCTTCAATAGTAGAAATAGTAATCTCTGGGACTTTGACAACCCACATGTACTTTTTGTGGCCCATCACCAGCACAGGTTATCAGTGAATGTATGGCGCGGGATAGTACATGATCATTTAATTGGACCATACATTCTCCCTGTTCGCCTGAAAGGTCGCACGTATCATGCATTTCTTAGTGAGGTTCTGCCTGAACTGTTGGAGACCGTACCTTTGGCACTGTAGCAAGAAATGTGGTACCAACACAATGTACAACATTTCCGGCATGACGTGTTTCGCAATAGGTTCATTGGTAGGGATGAGCCTATGCCTCGGGCACCGAGGTCGCCAGATCTCAACCGTCTCGATTTTTTTCTTCTGGGGAGAAATGAAAACCGTCGTATACGACACACCTGTCACATCAGCTGAGGACCTCGTTGCTCGCATCAACGTCGCCGCCGCGACGGTAGCAGATACACCTGGCTTGTTTACTCGTACTCGACAATCCTTGATTCGTCGCTGTCATCTCTGCGTAGAAGTGAACGGCAGACATTTTGAAAACAGTCTGTGATTATCGCCTTCGGCAAATCCCAGTGAGAACACTCTTGGTATTGCTCCTCACCCCCTTTGTGTGGTGAAAGTGACATCTTCAGTTGGTGTAGAGTGACATGCACTGTCTGTGCGTAAGACATTGTAGTATTTGTTGTTTATTGTGTGTGTGTGGGGGGGGGGGATATTACGTAGTTGTCGCGTGTAAAAATACACGTTGTCGCAATCATCTGATATTGTGTTTTTCTTTCCTTCCTCTTGGTGGAGTAATGTGTCTCTCGTATGTCACATGACATGATTCGTTCATTCCTCGCGTGTAACTGGGGTATGTAACCGTGCTCAACTTTTCGGATTTTGTATTCCCTGCTCATGTTTTGATGTTTTAGGTCGGGATGTGTTGTCTTTAACGCATTTCTCATTGTCACGGTCCTTCTTGCTGCGTTACATACCCTTTCCATGCATTTTTCTTGCTGGAAATCCCCAATTCCTTTGAGGACTCCATAGCGCATGCGTGCTGTGAACTTTTCATAGTGACTTCCGGACTGAGCACATACGATTCCTTTATGATTCCCTTGGAACCGCCTCTCTATCTGTGATAGTATTCGTCCCAGTTAGGTGTGACGTTCACTTTGTCACCTTTTGCGAGGCTCCTATCTCGGAAACGAAGCCTCAGTCGTAGAAATGGAACTCACACTTTTTGCTTGTTTTCGTGTGAGGAATCACCTCCCAAGCGTTGTAAACTACCTTTAGAAACACCCTGTATATGTCGCCGCGGATTTTCGGATTGGGATGGTGTTGCTGAAGTACCCAGAACTTTAGTTTGATTCGACGTATGAAGTCTTCCTCTCCTATAGCATCTCTAATTTCAACGTTTGACACACTAATAATACTCAGAGTTCTGTTTTGTCAGGACAGGAGTAATCATGACGATTTTGAATATTTTTGTTTGTTTCGGAAACATTACTTGCCCTGCCTTCCAGTTTTATTACTTGTGGCCTTTTTTCCCCGCCTTGGTTTGCTTTATTTTGATATTTTCTCCTTTCACAATACTGTTGTGCTAACAGGGCATTTAACATTGTATTACATTGTAGAAGTTATATTATATTTGAATTAGATTTCTTACGTATATTGATTTGGTATTTAAGTCCACTTTGTGCACAGTAAGGCTAGTCGGGACTGGATCTACAGTTTAAAGTAGGATCCGAAAAACTATGTGCCTCCATCGGGTATAGAACCCGGAACCCCTTGATTATAAGGCAACGACGCTACCACTGCGCCATCGGGGATGCTTTATATTAGAATTAGAAAAAGTAGCTAGACCCGATCAATTCTATCATATTGTATATATTTGCTTTTGTCTTTCTTCTGCCCTTGTCCTAAGTGGTTTAATCAATTCAATGTTGTGCATTCAACCTGATATTACGACGCCAACCCATCCAGAAAATTCTCGAATTGTTGTGTATTGAACGAGTGCTCCCTGGGCGATGGCAACAATGATGGATTCAAAAGGAACAATTAAAAGCTAAAACTATCGAGGCCTCGGTGGCGTAGGTGGCTTTGGTCGATCCCGTGCATGCTCTTGGGTGCAGCTTGCTTGTCCCGCGTGATGGCTACGTGCTTGACGGCGACTTGCCTACGCCCGGACACACGGAGGATCCCTCTGACTTGGAATTCGTCACCCGATGGCGGGCCTCACAAAGTTTTTATTCATTATGTGAGGATGGATTGATTTGGAATCTAGAGATAGACGGTGAACAACAATTACCTTCCGCCGGGGTCCCGGGTTCGAATCCCAGCCTGGGCTTGTATTTTTTTTTTTTTTTTTTTTTTTTTTTTTTTTTGTAAAGTACTCCTTCTTTAATACATGGTGTCTATAAATTAAGTACATATGTTCCTGGCATGCGCATGGACGTTTGTGATGTCTATTCATCAATTTCATCACATCATCACTCATCCCCATCTTCGCAAATTAGCCAAAAGTGGCAAATTTTCAAGTTAAAATCTTAGAAAAAGAACTGGTTCTCTCCGTTTCAACAATTTCTGAAAGTTTAGCCGATTCTTGCCTCACAAGAAGCGAAGAAATAAAATAAGGAAAATATCATCAAGCATTTTATTGCATTTTCTTACCTGTAATCATCTAGATTTTCATACATACATATAATCTATCTATCTATCTATGTAATAGAATACAATAATATATAGTAATATCAAAATCTAGGTGATTACAGATTAGGAAATGCATCAAAATGCTTAACACTGTTAAGCCTTGTTTCCAGGTTAATAAAACATTCAAATGCTGAACAAGGCAAAATTTATTGCATAAAAAATACACTAAAAACGTAAGGTGGAAACGTTACTTTTTTAGTGTATTGTATATGCAATAAATTGTCCCTTGGTCAGCATTTGAATGTTTCATCAAAATGCTTTTTGATTTTTCCTTTAACTTTATATTATATATATGTGTGTGTGTGTGTGTGTGTGTGTGGGTGATGGTGTGTGTGTGTGTGTGTGTGCGTGTGTGTCAGTTGTGGAAAATTGTAACAAAATGAAGTAATAGGTGAACATAGGTTTGTTTATGAGTTTTCAAATTATTTATATCAAAAGTTCCTTTAGCAGATTTCGTTGGAAACAAACGTGCTAAAGGTAAAACGGAAAATTTACGGAAAAGCATAGCAAACAGTCGAAATCTTTAATTAAGTAATCAGGAAACTTAAAAAAAATTAAAAACATCTTCATCGCTGATAAGAAGCACAAAAAAGGTGTTGAATTGGAACTTACATTTTGAAAGTCGCGAGCTCAATCTTTTGAAATAGATTTTAACCTGCAAGGTATGATATTATACTTTCTTATTATAACAATTGGAAGACTTGTGGTTCTTGCGGCTGTCCAAGATATTGATTGTAACAATTAATTAAAATAAGTTATTACATTGTACAAATTAAAGACTCGCTCGCTCGAGAATTATATCCTCAAAATTAGTGTTTTAATTCCGTATCTTCAAGGCTAAAAAATCGTCAGAAATAGATATTCCAAACTTTGTAATAGATTTCTCGAAAAGAAGTTTTCTGTGTATTTGAATTACATTATAGAAAAGCATCTCTTCGTACATAAAATTAATTCTAGACTTAAAATGGAAAAACTCGCATGATTTTTTGGTAAATATAGTAGGCAATTCGAAGCTCCTGAGGAGATGCACTTTCGCCATTGTTAGTATGTATCAGTAAACAATGCAGAGCCATCTATCAGAAAATGTTCGAATCATTGTTGCATTATACTCTGAACTTCATAAGGCACCTTATGCTCCAGAATAGCCACCATACAAAGTATTATGCAATGGCGAAGGAACATTTTGGATTTGGGCTCTACAAAGTTGAATTTATGCGTGGGGTGTGTTTCTATGGATTTCAATTTTGCTTGCATAAAGTAGACAAGTGAACTTGAAACAAATAAACACTGCTCATTCCATTTTAGAATAACTGAAAATTTTCAAAATAATATTTTCATAACTTTGTATTGCCAATAAAAAATACGGTATTACAGAGTAATTTTGAGTATTTTAAAACGTTTTGTGGTTATTTTAATTGTACAAGGGAGAGTTAAATGAATATCTTAATTTGTTTTTGATTGATTGATTGATTTGCTGTTTTAAGTCCACTTTATGTGCAGTAAGGCTAATCGGGACTGGACCTACAGTTTAAAGTGGGACCCGATACCAGTATGTGCCTGCACCGGGTATCGAACCAGGGGACACCTTGTTTACAAGGCGACGACGCTACCATTACGCCATCGGGGTTAATTTGTTTTTGTTTCTTATCTACTTCTGTGTGTAGGATTGCACAAGTTTGCTGCATTTTAACACAGACCTATTGCTCATCTACATATATTTTCAACTTTGAATTAGTACCTGCATACCTCAAGAAGAATAAGTCTTTGGGGTTCACGTGTGGTCACTTATGCGCCTTTCCACCCATCTGCTTGCTTGCTGAGTCCATTGTCGAACTTTCTCCTCCATTAGTAAACTTGCTGGTGTGGTAAGCATCCACGGATATATTGAATTTTCATTTGCCCAGAAATCTCTCTAAGTTTTAGGCTGATAGAGTGCAAGAAACCACCCCTCCTCATTGGTGCAAGTGTGTATACGAGGCGCCATCTTTAATGGTGTTTTGAAGCTCACTTGATTAGTGTTGCAGCCTTGATCATAGGCGTGCGCAAACTCTCTGATTGGGGGGGGGGGCAAGAGCCTTGATGAAAATCCAGTGGGGGCAAGAGAAACATCATTCCATCTCAAAGGCCCGTACCCAGGATTTTGTTTTAGGGGGGGATCCGAAAACGCGGAACAAAGAGAAGCGCCGAAAATGCTGTTGTATTAGTTGAGTTAGGTTATTGTACGTCAATTTTCTGCCATTTTGGCTAGTTTAATCGTGGCGATGAGGATGATATGATGAAATTGATGAAAAAAAAACACTCACAAAGAACACCCATGCCCAGACCGGGATTCGAACCATGGACCCCTAGCGACTTAGCGTGATATGCTAATCACTCTGCCACACGGGCTGGCGAAACGCTGTTAGATGTGACCAGCAATATCGCATAGCCCTAATTCGATCCTCGCTGGCGCCACAACTATAGCCTCAGTCACATTAACCTTGGTGGTCTGGAACGTCGAGTGAATGATACATCACCTGACAACTGAAGGTTCCGGGTACGAGTCCAGGCCTAGGCATGTGCATTTCTTTGCGATCGTCCCTATAACCCCTTCTTATAATCACCACTCATCGTTGCAATTAGCCTAAGGAGGCCAGAAAAGCAAAAACTACACACGGATGTGCTCTACAAGCTGTGAAAATGTACGGACATGCACACTAAGATCAGCAATTGCTTTCCTGGGGATTTGTTACCTGATAATCTGGATCGTTATTGAGTTAGTGCATCTGGAGTGAAATCATTACACGAGTTACGATGCCGTGCAGAATTTGCTTGCCAATTCCACAGGAGTTGAAAATGAAGTTCGATTTGCGGACATGGAGACACAATGATCCACGTGATCGCGAAATTCACGCAGGCCCCGGAGAGAAGGGGGAGGTGGTGTTTTGTATTTCGAATTTCGAACAAAAAGGATTAGACTGCAAAGTTCCATGCATACGTAATCACCGCTAGCTTATTGAGCGGAGGGAGGGAGAATTTTCAAATTAATATGAAATCAAAATCGAAATTTCCAGACTTTCTGCGCCATAGGAGCTGCAAACCCTGTCCTCGGGGACTCTAATATGGGGGAACACGGAAATTAAGGGTTGCCAGGTGCTATCATGATTATAGATGCTCTACCTATGTCAGGGAATGTATGCTTATGGAGTTGGTATTTTGATTTGTATATTGAAATCAGTATGGGTGTTTCGGCACTGAGGTTATTTGCATACTTTATTCAATACGAGTACACAAGCCCATAGGATGCTATGCACAGGGGGCGAGGCAGTCTGAGGAGTTGTTCACAAAATGCATGAGGTGTTATCAATAATAGGAAATATATGTATACCGGGTGTTTCATAAATAACTGAGGGGTTACAAAAATGTATTGCAAGTAAACTATTGAACTTACGTTAATGAAACCAGTCCAGAACGAACGAGGAACTAAAATAGTCTGTGCCTGTATGTTTTGTTAAGGTGATGATGGTTCATATCTCTGCCGCTAGGCGACACTCAAATCACCCACATCACTCACGGTGTTTTGTGCAGTGTTTAGGTCCACAAGATCACCGCACCTTACACCGTGTGACAGGGTATTCGTCTCGCCGATGGAGCGTGATATCGCAGCCCCTGAGGGAGCGTATCATCGTAGCGATGGACACTATCCACAGGCCCATGTTCATGCAAGTGTGGTGTGTGACGTGTCACCCGTGGCGCACACATTGAACATTCGTAGATGTACAAAAAACTGAGTTCCTCGTTCGTTCTGGACTGGTTTCATTACCGTAACTTCAATACTTTACTTGCAATACATTCTTGTAACCCCCGAGTATCTCTGAAACACCCGATATAGTGGGTTGTTTGAGTTTGAATCTGATTGGATGCTTTCATCTGCGTCTGTCGTGGATGGTTTTGAGTTACATTTAGTTGGGTAAAGTTAGATATTTTCGGAGGACTGGAATTTTAATTGAATTTTAGAGAACTGTGAAATATGTTGTAGGGGTTTATCTAGAATTTGCCATCTTGGGGAAAGGGGTGTACGTTCGGGTTAACGGGAGAGGAAGTATAAATTTACAACCAAAATGGTCATAAATTAGGCCTTTGTGGAAACTGTTATGGGATTGATATGGGGTGTTGGTGGTTCGTGGATAAATGACTGTGTTGTCGTTAATAGAGGTTGGTGTTGTATCATTGACATAATGCATGAAGTCACTGTGATTATTAATAATAGGAAGGATATCTGCAACATATCGGATCGATTTGGCACGGAAATAAATGGACAATAAATGACAGCGTCACCAAAAGAGCGGTCATGCAAATTCGGACACGAGAAGACCGGAAGACAAAATGACGAGCTGAAGAAAAGAACGGGGACCCAAATAGACGATGCCACTGAAAACAGACACCAAACATCAAAATAATAAAAAATTGACGCAAACCACAAAAAAACAGAAACCGAACACGAAAAAACGGATGCCAAAATACTAGTTCAAGAAATAATCCTGGCACTAAGAGGCTGGGGCACCAAAAGAAGGGATAAGAAAAACCGGACACAGAAAATCCCATGTGCCCCAAGGCTACACCATATAATAGTAACAATAGACATCAGACATAGCGCTACTACATCAGAGTCCATGATTCGAATCCCGCCTTCAGCATGGGAGTTCTTTGGGAGTGTTCCATTTTCAATTTCATCATTTCGCTCCATCATCTTGTTCGCGAGTAGCCAAAAGAGAGAGAAAGGAGAAGTAAAATAAAACACTCACTTTAGACGTAAGCCAAGCACAGAATAATTTTACACTGTTGTCTCGGGAATCTATGGAGCATGGCCGCGCATAACAGAACAGAAAGAAAGCCAGTGCGCGCTGCTGCAAACGGCTGGTAGCTGAAGTCCAGTGGCGGCTCGTGGTCTGGCTCTATGGGTGTGCACTTCACTGAAAATGGGGCTATGACAGAGTTATACGTATTTCATGATTTTTTTTCACACTAATTTGTTTTTACAAATTTCAAATATTTCGGAAATTATCCAGCCAATCACGAGAAGAGCGATGTTATTGTGCAGTATGTAATTCAGCATTCGATAACCTGACAAAATCACTCAAAACATAGAAATACCGATCTACAATATCAATCCTATTGTCGATTTGCAAAATATTTCGCAGAAACTTTCTCCCCCGCTCTGCTGATATTAATGAACAAGGATAATAATAACATTGGCGTACACCAAAGAAGCCGATCCAACTACCACATGGAGAAAATCAGTTGTAATCTATCTAGCTGTTGTTTATTTCTAATGACAGCCTGATCAAACCAAGCAAATCAAGCTAAATCAAGATAATAATAAATGTTAAAGCAAATAACGGTACTCACTAAACTCACACAGCCCTACTTCGTAATCGTACTTCAGAATTTTCCGTATCCATATATTACTGCAGGTGCTACAGGCTTTGTAGCTAACTTCCCTCCAAAAATTCAATAACGTTATGTCTGCTTTCGCTATGTACAGTATGCATCATGAAATCAAACACTTTGCACTGAAACAAGAACGACCTTTTCACAGCGTTAAATAATTTTGTAACGCAGTAACAGCCACACAATGCAAAACAGCTGACTATTTGATGCACGCTCCCTCCCCGCGGGTTGATAATTTGGCTACTGCGCCACAGAGGCCATTTATTTTTACCAAGATGGACGAAGCAAAGGCATGATTAAAACACCCGTTTTGGTTTCAGTTGCCCTTCCCCCTCCCTTCTCCTCCCCCTGTTATGCTCAGGACAATATACCATCGGAATTTCCCTTTCATAAAAAAAATCCCTTAATTTGCGATGATGTATGTGTTGCATCGACTCCGTCACACGATCTCCAATGGAATGGGTTTGCAACACTACATTTGCTCGCACACAGATCGCTGCGTTCACAGCCTTCCTAAATGATGCAACCTCCCCTCACACGGCGCTCAAGCCAAAACATCCAATCAGCGTCCTCCACGCGACTGCTTCAAACTACCATTGTGTTCCTGCCCTGATCGCGGCCTGCTCTACGCGGGTTGATATCACGGATCGCGGGCTTCTCCACCATCTCTCTTGGTGGAGCGGCGTGGGAACACTTGATGTTTCGAAGGAGATAAGAGTTCAATAAATAAGTATAATAATAATGATTTGCATTACAGATTTATTTGGGTGTGCACGTGCGAATAGGCAGAAGCCGCTACTGCTGAAGCCGCGTTTTCGTCTTGCCCTCTGCTTGGCCAATTCCTTTCGACTTCTTTCTGCGTAAAGGCTTGTTTTCGTCCGCTTTCTCCAGCAATCCCCGAGACACGGTGCTTGCTTTAGTTCCTTCCCGATACTGAGGGGGAAAGCGAGTCAGGACTAGGGATAGCCAAATACAGATAAAATTGTATCCGAATCATCCAGATATCCGAAATATCCAAACGCGTGAATTATGCGAACAGTTTTATCGTTTACTCATGTTACGTCCTCTCCGCATGTTCGTATTTTTCTCAACAAATCCCGTCATCCAATCTGTCAGTTTATCCATTTACGGATTTTCAGCATAGTCTTGACATGTTTGCCTTATTCTTCTAACACAGATCTCTGCATTACTAAGTTCTTTATTTATCACATTTGTTTATTTTCTAATTTTTAAGTTTTTTTCGTTTATTTTAGAAACCACTCTTACGAAAATAACTTAAATGAACTCGAAAAAGTAAATAGCGATCTGCATACACAGATTATCTGCATCTCCGAATAATACCGGGTACCCGAATCATCCATATATTCTTACTATTTGGATATCCGATTTATCCGTATTGTATCCGAAACGGATATCGGATAATTTGAAAACCGGATATCCGTTATCCGAATTTCGTGGCCATTCCCTGTCTGGACGTGGCTTGTGAATCATTGTGCTTGAAAGGAACGAAAGAATGTATCACCAGGAGGAGACAGTTCAGGAATAACTGGAATCAAGGAAGCAGGAAAAGCGAGGAAGGGGGGACACCGGATAAGGTATGTGATCAAAATGGCGTCCATCTTTAAATCCGACATCTTGGATTCTACTTCAGAATTATGAGAACTATGAGAAAAGTTAAAATGAGTTAATAATTTCCAGAAACAGGGAAATCGTTCTCTGGAAAGGAAGGGGGGGCTACCTTTTTTGACACGCTGAATTCGAATGGAATGGGATTCCAGAGTGGTAAAATGGTTGCAGCCAATGTGTAAGGGCAATAATGGGGAGCGGATTTTAATGGCGTCTTCCGGCCGCTGCTGGAATTGCCGTGGAATGAAATAAAGAAGACGGATGGGGAACTGGAGAAGGGAGATTGGGCAGTAGACGAAGGAGCAGCCAACGCTTAGCGTGTCATTTTCTTCTTATTAATACACCCATCTCTCAAAGTCGTAGGAAGTCTGGCGTAAAGTCTCGTTTCAAATACAATTTATGCAAGGATGGGGTTAAATGTAACTAAACTCGCAACTTAACCGGCTGTGCCAGGCCGTTATCGGCTCGTTACTATTTTAACCGACAGTTAAAAACATTCAACAATTTCTGTACTACTCAAATACGAGGTAGTCCATAAGTACGGAAAAATCCGTCTAACTGACGGACGACGAAACAGGAATGAAACAGACCCAAACATGATACAGAGAAAGGGGGACACCGGATAAGGTATGTGATCAAAATGGCGTCCATCTTTAAATCCGACATCTTGGATTCTACTTCAGAATTTTAAATTAGAAGGTGGGCATGCAATGTATTAAAATAGGCTAGAATTTCAAGAGAAACATGTTGATATGATTAATTTTTGCGTAACTCTAATCCCAAACCTGTTCAAGACCTAATTTTGTCAGTATAGGCTGTGAAGGGCATTTGTTTGAATCCTAGGCCTACTTGTCGCGTACAACTGGGGTGTATTGTATCAACAAAATCAACGATGTAAAAAAAAAAAATCAACATGATGTTCCAGAGTAACGCCTGAACTTCAAGTTCGAACATCATATCCAAATGTGTTGTCGAGTGTTTAGTCCAATTTACGTACAAATAACCTAATCGGGACAACCTACAGTTTAAAGTGGGATCCGAACTATTATGTGCCTCCACCGGGTATCGAACCAGCAATCTCTTGAATACTCAACAAGAACGAGACCAGACATTTCTAGACTTGACGAGACGAGAACGCGAAAACCTCAGAGATGAAACTGGGTATCTCACTCTCTTACAAGACTTTAGTAGAATTCAGAATTGTACCTGAAGTAAAGGTAGCTCTTCAAACATAGAAAGCGGACATCTAATTAATTAGTGTAACGAACCTGAGAGTTGAAGGTTTTATATTTGTAAGAAGTTAAGATTTTTAAAATGTTTGTTACTTCAAATAATGTGCAAGTTCACAGACAATTATAGTTAGACTGATACAGTTGTAGTTGGAACTTTTATATATGTTTATAAATACGTCAAAATCTGTTCGTGTTGACGTCACTTTCTCATCTCAGCAGAGGAAGTGAACCCACCTGAATGTTTCTCACCTGACGACAGACTGAGTTTGGAAAAACAGGTGAAGGTGAAGGATCAATAAGAACTTGGAAACAGACAGAATTCAAGTATAGATTTTGGGTTTTTTCGAGTTTTCTTCTTCCGATAAGTTGAAAGTAAACAATTAATTATGTAATTTGACTTTCGTTATATGTGAGTGAATTACCCAACGTTAGTATTGAATGTTCTAGTGTTTTACTGGTAAGTGATTATGAAATATACGCGATTATAAAAAAAAGTTTTAACTTTGAAAACAGTGTTATGTTTCTTTTCTACCCAGCAAGCCCTGATGATTTGCTACCATATTTTGTTCATTTTCATATTGCTTAGTTCAGTGACTCTAGAAATCTTAAATTTAAATCACTTGATGAGATTTTAATATTATTTATGTCTCATCTTTTTGGTTAAATGGTTAAAGCTCTAAACTAAACCTGCCCCAATTAACCCATCCACATGTGCATTATTAGACCAAAGCGGAATTGTAGGTCAGGAATTGTTGGGTTAGGAGGGACAGGTTTGGAACACTTAGCATTTAGTCTTTGTGTTTGGTGGAAAATGGGTGTGCCTCGCACCAGACCCTCGATGCAAAATACATGATCACCGTAGCATGCAACCTGCAAAGGTAGACAAACGATAAGTAATAACTAAATCACAGACTGACATTGAAATAGCGTGACCGAAAGGGAACCTATTAATGGTTCGAAGCCAGATCGCAGTCCCAGGATATAAAAGATCAGCGGATCGCGTGTCGCATCGACCATCATATATTTCCAGGCGTTAAGCGACCTATATTTTCAACTGTTGCTTCGCCAATGGTTTGTGGAAAGATTCACGATTCCTTTTTCCGTAACAGGAGCCTTTGAACCCCGGTTGGCTCCACGCCAACCAATCAGATTGATGACGTGCCTGTCGGACTTTATAGACAATCAGAAGGAGATTGACGTTGGCTGTCTGGGAGATACGGAAACGATTTTCCTATCTAGAGAATCACTCACGATTCTGTTCCAGAAAAATTGTCTTGTTTCTTCCTCGCTGAGGTTTATGGGAAACGCGCTTGCGAGCTCTGCCTGACGTGCCTGCACTTCCAAATTCTATTAAGATTTTAGTTTTGCGAACGCAAGTAGACGTTCACAGTTCGCTTGTCAAATTCCTGCCTTGAAATTTCAGTTTACAGGCGAAGAAACAGGGAACACAGTACGTTAGAAGGTTCAAATGCCAACTGAAAGTAGTTCGGGATGGAAATAAATTTGAACAAGACAATGGTTACTGGGAAAGAAAGCAAGGAATATTAAAGTGAGAATTCGATTGATTGATTCAGTTTATTTATATTTGCCTTTCTGCCACTTTTGGGTAATCGCGAACATGAGTATTAATGGCGAGAAGATGAGATGGATGAAACTACAATCACAAACCCAAATGGACGATAGGCAGATTCTGAAAATTTGGCCTGGTATACTCTGGGTTTTCAGCCTGTATATAGGACCGGTGGCAACCCACCATCGTGAGAAAATTGGGGAGCTACGAGTTAGCGTAACCCTGTCTGGGAACTCTCCTGTAATGGCTAAGGGTTCGACGTGCTGACCACACGTCACTCCCATTACCGGTGTAAGATCTCCACACCTCTAGGTAGGATTGTATAATGGAGACTGGCAGTCGGGAGATCGGCGTAGGCCCTTCAAGGGCTGTTGAGCCACGGGCTATATTATGTTTTTTTATTATACAGGGTACGGCAAAAGTCAGACACCACCCTTTTAATTTGAAAACGACTTGACGGAGGGCGATGAAATTTCGCATATGGGTAATTGGGGTGGGGACATACCATATGGAGCTAGTGTATATCAAGGCGGCCATCTTGGAATTACATCCAGATTTTCAAATGGGAAGGGGTCATGTAGCATATCATTTTACATATCCGAAATTTCATCGCCCTCCGTCAAGTCGTTTTCAAATTAAAAGGGTGGTGCCGGACTTTTGCCACACCCTGTATATTAATTATATGTGGTATAAATAAAGCACCAATGCAGGCATGGAAGTAAAATAAAAACAGAAGTTCCCGGGTTCGAGTTTCTTTCTGAGTGACCATCACCTTCATCCAATCATCGTCATGGTCGCGATTAGTCAAGAAGATTAGCAGAAACGCGACGTAAAGTAACAAAAATACACCACATTATACAATTCATATGCATTTTCTGAAGTTTGAACAAGTAAAATGTGAATGTCATGAGTTTACTTGAAACTTCCGTAGAATGTTATGACATGTAAGAGAGAACTGTGTGTGGTGCCCAAAACCCACAATAGTAAATTAAATTTTCTGTTAGCTTTGTCCGACGGGTGGCTGCAAGCGACTAACATTTGCATAGAGTAGCGTTCCCTCGTGTGTTTATGCTTGAAGGGGCATATGCGTCAAACGAATCTGCCTGTGTGTGCAACAAAGATACCTCCTCTGCAAATAACCTGAAGTGCACTTTGAAATTTGCACAGGTAGATTTTTTGTATTATTTCTTTTATTTTTACAAAATAGTAATAACGAAACATAACAATTTCAGTTTGCGAGTAAATGTAGAAAATGGGGGAGATGGTTCCAGTGTTAACAAATAATTATTTATACGAATCTTGATAATACATAGCAAAAATAGAGCTCAGTGTTGTCGAAAATATATATAAATTCAAGGCACAGAAAAAGAGCGAAAGAGAGGAAACTAATCTGGTTTAACAAATCAGTTTCCTTTGTGATTTGTGAACCGAATACGATATTCATAACAACTTCAATGAAAGACTAAAAAATCTATTGTTATATGAGCAATATCTGTATTCAAGCACTCACGAATATCAGTAACCATTATATCTCCACCTCTGAAATAACTTGATAAAAACAATTATTCTCCAATTTTTTACTATATTTTTTTCTTACTCGTGTATTAAAACCTATTTTGTTATATCAGATTTGAATTATATTAAGCTTGCCTAAATGACAATAAGCACTCAAGCATTGTCCTTTGTTTAATTTTCTTGTGTGAGCTTTCGTTCTCATCTTTGCTTTTCCTTGTGTGCGTATCTTTTGGTATTTTATGTGTCCTTACTATGTAGTACATGTATCCACCAGGGTTAGGTGACAAAACGGCATTTTAATAAAGATTGATTGATTAAATCGTTGTCTTAAGTTCACTTTATTCACAAGAAGGCTAATCGGAACTAACTGGGTATCGAACCCGGGATTTCTTGATTACAAGGCGGCGACGTTACCTTTATGCCATCGGGGAAGCCCCTTTTAATAAAGAATTAATGAACTGAATTGAATATTCTCCTAACGATGATAGTTCCAAGATGTCAACGAACATTTGTCACTTTTGAAGTGAATTTCTTCAACGCCACCATAAAAAAAACAACTTCAAAAGGTCTAATATATGGTCAATGTTGGCTCTAAATTTACCTTTGCAACCCCGTAAATACAAACAGATGAAAAACTATGGATTAGCCCTTAGTGTGCAGCAACAGGAGACTGTGCAGCTAATGGATACAATATTAACTCAATTTCAAACGGAGATTTGACCGTCAAACCGTCATCTGGTTTTACTCGCCAGCTGCTCAATTATTGAATGCTGGATTCATGCAATTACTACTGAAACGGTGCTTTGTTTGAGCTTCGGTCATCTGTGTGCTGTTAGGTTTGAAACACGAGTGAAAAAATTACAGAATATATAGCGATAGTTTTACTGTGCTTTAACTAGTAAAGCCATACTCTCCAAAAGTTTCCGTTTTACGAATAAGATGGAGAATTAAAGCTCAAGATGTGAAAAAATTTTCAGTGCCATTGCTACAATTCCATTATATAGAAATTTCAAGTCCAGACTACAAGATTTGGAACCCCCTCCCCCAGGGTCCAAAATCAGTGAAAAGACTTTGAGACCCATATCTGAGCTAGGCTTGAAACCGTCAAGGAAAACTCATCGATATCTTCTCTAGCGAAGTTCCATTACATGGATTCTCCATATCTCACAAAGAAGAGAATATATGTATCTTTCTACAGCTAAAACTCTGATTTTTCTAGATGTTGAAAAAAAAAAAAATACTCATCATTATCTAAAGGTGAAATTTACTATTTTCTCTACATTTCCAAAGGCAACAATCCCTTATGATTTCCTAGAGATGTGAAATTTCCGGACATTTCCATATTTATAGAGTGAAAATTACCGGCCATTTTTACAGGTGAAATTTATTGACATTTCCACATTTTGCAACAGAAAAATCACTAGCCTTTGTCTAAAGAGATCAAATTTCTTGACATTTCCACATTTCACAACATACGCGTAAAAATCACTAGCCTTTGGTAATATAATTAAGCCTTGTTTCCATATTAAGAACACTAAAGTTGCTGACCAAGGCAGTTTATTAAGATTTAAAAACACTTTACATGTAACGTTTCTAACCTCTATCAGGGTTTTCCTCAGACGAAGAACTAAACTAAACGTTCATGCAATGAACTAACTAAAACGTTACATGTAAAGTGTTTCTAAATCTTAATAAACTGCCTTGGTCAGCAACTTTAGTGCTTTCACTTGCCTTTGTCTAAAGAGGTAAAATCGTCTGATATTTCCACATTTTACAACATAAAAATCACTAGCCTTTGTTTAAAGAGGTTAAATTCTCTGGTATTTCCACATTTCACAACATAAAAATCACTTGTCTTTGTCTAAAGAGGTAAAATCGTCTGATATTTCCACATTTTACATAAAAATCACTAGCCTTTGTTTAAAAAGATGAAATTTTCTGAAATTTTCACATATCACAACATAAAAATCACTTGACTTTGTCTAAAGAGGTGAAATTTCCTGACAATTCCACACTTTGCAAGAGAAAAATCACTAACTTTTCCTAGAGAGGCTAAATTCCACGAGGTTTCCAGATTTTACTCGACAGGTTGCCACGCTGACAAAATGTCTTAACCCACGTCCGCAACAGATTGCAACCAGAGTCTCCCGCAGAAATTGGCTGTCATTTAAGCTTGTTCTTTGGCGCTCTTGGCAGGGAGGGAATATCTAAAACAGGCCGTGTGCTGTGATGATTATACATTCTCTCCCCCTTCTCATCGATGCGCCACTGTTTTCTCGGCAAATTTATTAAATTCCTCGGCAGTGGGTAACTTTCTCTTATGCATACCCAATGTACACGACACCACTTTGAAATTCCCCTCGGCTCGTCCTTTAAATTATTTCACTTTGGACCGCTATTATGGAGAGTGATTCCCAGTCTGTCTTCCACTGATCTTGTTCACCCGCTGGAAGAACCCTTTGACAACGCACTCCTTATCAAAGAGAAAGAAGCAGGGGATGCTTACATTGAAAGTCGGAAGAGCCCTAAGTTAAGCAAAAACGTGACAGGCTTCAATACTTAAACCACGTCTATCCCCTACAAGAAAAAGGCAAGTGTCTCTCAAAGTAGTCTTGTATATGAGTGTTCTCAAGAAACTACTTTTGATCACTTTTAATTCATAGTTCCGTAGTCTAGATTCATATCATAAATCCATTGGTTGAATTAAAATCGTATTTGGTGTAACTTTACATATACGGTAAATTTCATAAAAGAACACTCTTTTTTTGTGTAAGGATTTAAACGTTTTCAAACAACTCAACTTTTTTGTACAACGATGTAAACTTCTTAAAACACATGCAAAACTTCATAAAACAACTCTTCTCTCTCTGTAATGAATACATACCCGGTGGAGGCACATAGTTTGGATTCCACTTTAAACTGTACGTCCAGAACCGATTAGCATATCTGTACATAAAATGGACTTAGATACTCAACTCTGTGTATGCTATGCTCTTGTAAACTTTGGAACGAAACTACAAAGAGAGCTATACTCTGTCCCGGAAATCTTTGGAGCGAGCGACCGAAAGCAAGTTGCAACGTCCCCCGGTTGTAGACCAGTCGTCACAAAGTTAGTCCGCTACTCCTTTAGTCGGGAACATGAGAATCTTTGCAAATCATCAGGGCTTGCTGGGTAGAAAGGAAGCACAACACAGTATTCAAAGTTAAACGTAGTTTTATAATCACTTATATTTCCTATCGTATGTGGACTTACAAGCAAGGTACAGATTCGCTTACGTTTCTGCCTCAAGAGGAACAATTCTGTAGCATATTAAATCACATCACAATCACTAAACACACTTGCATATAGAATTAACGTTGGGCAAAACAAACTTAAATACACGAAAGGGTAAATTTCTCGTATCGGACAAACGGCTGAAATTTGCTAGTTCATTTAATTTGAATATTCGTACTTACGTATTCTGCATTGAGAAACATTGCTGAAGGTGGCATTTCGCTTATTTCACGGAAATAAGCTCTATTTGTGACATATCGAGTAAGTTTTCTTCGTTTCTTTTTGCCTTCGGTAACACGCAAAATGGCGGTCACAGTTTCTCTATCGTACTCGTCATGCAGTGTTTCTACCCCACTGCACCCAAAAATACCTACGTAGCCCCACAAACCATTGACGCATAGCCCCACGAACCATTCATACATAGCCCCACGAACCATTTCCGGTAAGGTTAGGTTAGGTAGGGTCACGTATAGGTTACAATAGTGAAAAATTGGTTTCGAAAAAAATATGTGTAGCCCCACACACCATTCTCGCATAGCCCCATGGACCATTGACACATAGCCCCACGAACCAGTGACACACAGCCCCACGAACCATTGACACATAGCCCCACGAACCATTTGCGGAAACGTACCTTTTTCAGTTACAAAAACACGTGATTGGAAACCCTGACCGGGATTACGTCATCATACACAGGCTACATCCACCTGGAAGTAAATGGATGCAAGAGCTTTCGTGCATCGGTCACACATTTATATCGAAAAATAGATGATTTACCGGCCAAATTCAATCAATGATGCGAGAAAACACTTCCCCGAACTTCCAGAAGTATAAAGAAACTGCATTCGGTAAGTAATTTCTCCTGTAAATTTGAAGAAATACGTTTGTCCGATATGAGAAATTTACCCACGAAAGTTTCTGTACTTAATGATTATTTCCGAGTATAGCCAGAATGAAACGAAAATAATTACCAATTACACTATTCGGGCATTCCATTAACCGTTACCACGTTTCTGTTGATTTCTCCCCTTCACCTGTTTTCTAACCGAGTCTGTCGTCAGGTGAAAAGCATTCAGGTGGGTTCACTTCCTCTGCTGAGATGAGAAAGTGACGTCAACACGAACAGATTATGACGTATTTATAAACATATATACAAGTTCCAAACGCAACTGTATCAATCTAACTATAGTTGTCTGTGACAACTTGCACATTATTTGAAGTAACAAACATTTTATAAATCTTAACTTCTTACAAATATAAAACCTTCAACTCTCAGGTTCGTTACAAAGTCTCTGCGCAAGTGGTGAATCAAGAGTTGCTGCAAACTTAACCTGTAGCGGGGCTTTGTAAGATTTTTCCCGTCCAGCAACCACATTTCATTCATAAGCTCTTAACTCTTATCATCGGGTCAGACGGTACGAAGGCAGATGTAGTTCGGCTATGCAAAATTTAGATGAAACGAAAGCTACACTACCCTCTCGATTATCACTTCCTCCCCGGAGACACTCCTCGTACATACCGTGGAATGATTCGCATCCAACAATATTGCAAAATCATTGTAGGCAACTAGCTGCCATTTGGCTTTTCGGTCTCTCATTGGCTTGATTGATTGATTTGGTACTTCGCTTCTTTGCCTCTTTTGGCTAATCGCGAAGATGAGGATGAGCGACGATAGGTCGAAATTGATGAAGCGAAACTCACAAGGAACAACCATGCATAGACCGGGATTCGAACCCGGTCGCAGCGCAATGTGCTAACCACTCCACCACAGAGGTCGCATCTACGATTGGCTATTTCCAGCAACAGTTGCTGAAACGATGTATGGATGCAAATAGAGCAGGGTTGAAGTCAACCTCTGCATAACTGTAAAGCACCCAGCGACGCTCTGGATATCCTTAATTTATTTCAAATCTGGGAAGATGGACTTGCGTTCATCTTCCACGTACTCCCATGCCTCACTGGCGAGATCACCAAGTCTTCGGATGCTCATTCGTGCTCTAATTAACTAAGTCACTTAATGACTCCGAAGGGGTCGGGATGAAGGGGGATTCCCCTGTCAGGAAGACGAACGGACCAGATTCTCTGCGACTGGTTAGCGAATCCAGCAGAGGCTGTAGATTACGTGTCACACGATACTAAAGTGTTTCCTGTAGATGGCCCACCATAGATTCCGAACGTCTGGGATTCTCAGCGGAAGGAGGAGAATCTCATTCCTACATCAGTTAAGATGCAGATGCTATGCAGCATCCCACTCCATGAACTTTCCCTCCTGGACATAAAACACGGAGCAAGGAAACTTTCCACGCTGCAACTCCCAGGCTCTCACTCATACAACGTTCCTTACTCCACAGGCCATCGAATCAGTTTAACATCTCTTATTAGTTTTTTAACAGTTAGCACCAACCTACAAAAATGTAACTAATGCTATTGTGAAATTGAGCTCCGTATCAATCTTCATCTGTTTACATTTTTGCTATTCATTGTCGCTGAATGACTAATCGCGACGATGAGGTTGAATGATTGATCGAATTGGTGTCTTAAGTCCACTTTATGCACTTTATGGACTGGACCTACAGTTTAAAGTGGGATCCGAACCACTATGTGCCTCCACCGGGGAGGTTGAATGATTAGATGAAATTGACGAGGGGATACTGACAATACAACCCTTGCCCGGCATGGATTCGAACATTGAAACTTCCATGGAGAGTCCAGAAGTCGACCACTTAACACGCAGCATGTACTGGGTGGCCACAAACTTTGTGAAGAGGCTATGGAGTCCATGGGGAAGAGAATGCTGACGAGAAAAAAAATCAAATTTTCACCACCAGGTGGAAATGTGGCGCTGAAGTAACAACCACCAGAAATTTTAGTTTATGTCGGTACAGCAGTGTTCAATATGCCCCCTGTCAACACGAACGACTCTTTCGAAGCATAAGACAGTATGATCAATGCGTTACGAAGCGTTTTCCGTAATGATGTTCACTGTGCACCAGATTTGAGCGCCACATTTCAACCTGGTGGTGAAAATTTGAACTATTTTTTTCCGTCATCATTCGCTTCCTTCTGGTCTCCATAGCGTATGTACCAAGTTTCAGCGCAATCCGATGCTTTGAACGGGCTCCAGAAGTCCCTGGGTAGAGCAACTTCATTGTGGCGACCCGATATATTCGTGTTCTGCGAAGGACTTGCGAATAAATCCATCTCGATCTTACCTGTCATACGAATCACGAAAGGTATAAGAAATCTGAAGATAAGCACGACTTTTCTGTTCCAAACAACCACTACTTCATGATCTTTCCCCTTTCCATCCACTAGCAATGACGAACGGGTGAGGAAACCGCATCCAAGAATAAGTCTATTCAAATGCAACACTCGGACGTGCTGAACCAGGAAGTGATACACAAGGGTTTCTGTCCATTCAACCTCTCTGGGAAGACTTGCGTGGGTTGGAATGCGCTGAATCATCCTTCACCTTCATCCTCAAAGAGACTCCTCAACTCCGGATCTGTAATAGGCTTAAAGGGCACCGTTGTCGTCTGCATACATTGAAAAATCTACAATGTTGTTGTACATCGAACAAAGTGAAAGCCTCATGTCACGAAGAACAGAACCGGAGAGAATTTAAGACGAGGATCAAATTACAAAGAGGATGAAGGAAGAGTTCTTAATAAAGATGTGTACGCAACAAGACTGAAAGATATAAACTCAATGTCCATCAACTCTGATTCACACAATTGCTGCTACTATTCTGTGTGGAAGATATGCTTGGATATCATGAGTCATTCCAGATGAAAATGTTCGGCATAGCATTATGTACGTACTTCATGTTCTATCCGTATTTTCTACTTGGCTAAGTTAATCGCAACGATGATTATGTGTGACGAACCGATGGGAAGAAGCACTGACCTTCGTTGGAAAAAAAAACTAGCTCTGCCTGACAGAACAAACTATTCACAGCATTGACTTCAGGTGAGCTATTGTGCATTTCTATCCACGAGAAAGCAGTTTGAATGACATCAATAGCGCATTCCTATTCGCATGAGACCTGAAAGCAGTTTGAATGCCATCAATAGCGCATTGCTATTCGCATGAAACCTGATAGCATTTTGAATGCCAAAATTGCGCATTTTTGTCCACAAGAAAGCAGTTTGAATGTCATCGATTGCACATTCAGATCTCCAAGAAAGAAGTTTGAATGCCACCAATTACACATTTTTGTCCACAAGAAAGCAGTTTGAATGCCACAAATTGCGCATTTTTGTCCACAAGACAGCAGTTTGAATGGCATCAATAGCACGTTTCTATCCACATGAAAGCAGTTTGAATGCCATCAAATGCTCATTTTCATCCACAAGAAAGCAGTTTGAATGCCATAAACTGCGCAATTCTATTTACAGAAAAGCAGTTTTGCTGTCATCAATGGCGCATTTCTATCCACGAGAAAGCAGTTTCAATAAAATCGAATGTACATTTTTATCCACAAGAAAGCGTTTGAATGCCATCCGTTTCCCAAAGGTGTGAGAATAATAATGAACTTCGAACCAAGATAACTGCCGCACCTGGCTCCATGCGGAGGCGGAGTGGGGGTGAGGGTGGGGGGAAGCTTCCCCACATGAATGATGCACATTTACTCCTCGGTCGGTTCCGCGAGCAGAGGGAGGTAAAAACTGAAATTAAGATTATAGTTTCCGAAATTGCGATATCTTTCCCCGTTCTTTTGTCTCGGCCATTCCTCTTTGCCCCATCCCAAAAATCCGCATCTGTTACAGGCGGCATGGAGAGGCGGGTCATCCCCCGAACAGGCGGAACTCCCCCACTTACGCTAGCTCACGTGTTTCTATTATCTGAAATGCCAAGTTTATGGCCGGAACAGATGTGGTTCACATAATGGGCGACTTTTACTTTTTCTTCTTCCTGTATCTTTCTCCAGTTGCGCTCCCCCTCATTTTTAGCGTTGCTTCCGGCCTGCAGGGATTAAAAAAGGAGCTAGGGTGCAAGAATGGAACTGCTCCTTCTTCTGGAGCAAATGTTTTGGGGAAGTACGCTGTTATGAACACACACAATACTCGCACTGTAGGTAAGTGGAAAGGTTTTTAATGCTCGTGAAGTCGCAATGGGTTTTCCTGGTGCCCGCATCCGGATTAGGGATTGCCACAAATTCCGGATAACGGACATCCAGATTTCAAATTATCCGATATCCGTTTTGGATGCAACGGATAATACGGATATCTGGACAATACGAATATCCGTAAAACGGATAAACGATAAAACGGTGCGGATATTGCCCACGTTACGGATAATCAGAATATTTGATATCCGGATAGAAAATTATCCGATATCCGGATAAAATTTCATCCGGGTTTTGCCATCCTTAATTCGGAAAATGCTAAACGGATAACTGATATTAGTCTGAATTATGGAAATTCAAATAGTAGACCATAGGGAACCTTCATATTTCTCAATCGTATTTCTCAATCGCCTTGCTACGGCCCGATACCAGGCTCTGGCGTCAATTCCAAGAGGGGTTCTCCTGAAGTTTGTGACTTGCAGCCTGAGATATGGCCTTTCTTTCGAGGCTCACCAGCGATAAAGAGGAAATTCTTTCTCACCGGTGTTACTGAGAAATCAAAGCGGTTGAGAGGTGACTGTCCCTGTGCAGCCTACAAATTTGAAATACAACCATGGAGCCGTTCTCGAGTTGGGGGCTGGAAGTGTGAAACAACTTGCAGCCCGAGCTGGGAAATACCTTGAAAGATAACCTCTCGTTCTCGCCAGAGGAAACAAAGACTCCATTAGACCCAGTCGTTGTCTATTAATTTAAATGAAATTTTATATTTGTCACCAAGGCTAGACATAATCGAATGAAAGTTATCCATGATTATGCCAACATTTATTTATTAATATTACATTCCAAGAGTACATATTAATTGGCCTATAAACTTAAAAAAATAGAAAGGTAATTACGAGTAAAATGGTTGGAATCGAAGAATTGAAGGGTCTGTTCTCATATCGACTTCTACAAAGCCATCTCGATGCAGCACTACCCTGCGCCTGTATAGATATGCAACCCGAATTCCGTGTGATTGTGCCGGGGTGCATAAAGTCGGAGGATATATACATTCTTATGGAGCAAACTGTGATAGAAAAGCAAGCATGGGTGGGTTTCTTTTTCTACTACTTCACTGCAACTGCTTTTTTCACAAGTTGTACAGTCACGAACACTTCTGGGTTGTAGTGATCCCATTGAAAGTCAGTAGAGTTGCTACAACCCAGAAGTGTCCGTGACTGTACATTGGACAAATTCAAGCTTCTTTACCCATAACGTTGCGACAGAAGGGGGAGGCGGACTATGGGCTAGAAGAACTCTCAGTGAATCCCTCCATCATAGTCGATCCTCACGAAAATTGCCGACATTACGCGGAAACTTACGAGCGTTACTTGCAAAGTCGAAGAATAGAAAAGTTAAGGGGGAAGAAGGCCCTTGGAGACATAACTGCATTAGGCGCCTGGGAGTCAGATATCCTCCATAAAGGCAACAAATCCAAGCTTCTCAGCCGAAGCGGGTGCCATAATGGAGCTCCCAGCATGCACTGCTCGTGGTCCTTAAGAAGTGACAAATGTAAACATAAAGCAGGCTCGAGGAAGTCATCTGTCGTTAGAATGGCCCACAGCACGAACTGAATACGAATTCTTGTACCGAGGGGCAATTTGGGAAGCAAACATTCGCCGTATTGCTCAGGCGATGCACGTAGCGGGGATATTTTGTTTTCAGGGTTTGCTAATACGGCGTTTTGCTGCTGTGAAGTATGCTGATACAAATATTGGGGGATGGGAGGGGTCAACACTCTCCTCATTTCTATCTCTCTCTCTCTCTCTCTCTCTCTCTCTATTTTGCTTGTCCTTCCCTTTAAGCAAATTATGTTATTTGCTAATATGTATATTCTTTACTGAAATCTGTCAATCCCCAAAGCACTGTAGCATTCACTAATTGCATGCTTGTTATTACATTACCTTTGATTTATTGTGAAGTTGACATCTGAATTGATGGATGACATATAATACATTCAATTAACCACACAATTAGCAATTTCGTGATATTGATCTCAACAAACTATACCCCTTTTGTTAGATACGTACAGTACTTTCAGTTTTGTATGTTGTCCATACATATAAATATGCAAAACACACACACACAAATGTACTGTTCAAAACTTGACATTCAAAATTATTATGAGTGTATTCAGTGGTGAAATGTTATTGCATGCAACACTGATACATAATTTAAGTTAAAAAGGTTGTTAAAAACTCAGTATTCAGAAATGACTGATAAAAAATATTATCATAGTGATTGTACTAAAGTGACTTAGTGTGAAAATTACGAGACGTTAATATTTTTATGTATGCAATTTGTAAATTTAAGTAAAGGATAATTTAATTTGAGATACGACACACACCAGCGTTGAAAATATACAATATGTTATTCTAATTTCCTCTCTCGCACTCACATTGAGTGTTCGACTCTTGTCTCAGGTCTGAAGATTTTAAGTTTCGCTGTAAGTCCATTTTATGTACAGACGGGGCTAATCGGGACTGGACCTACAGTCTAAAGTGTGCTTCCACCGCCTCTAACGTGAGATCCCTTAATTACAAGGCGAGAACGATTTTGGATGAAGTTCCCAACAAGGTCTCCGTTGTGAAGTTAACGAGCGTAACATGCTACGAAACCAGGACTCCAAGGTTCGAATCCTGGTAGCGGAATCGTCAAGTTGATCAATTCATCTACCTAAGTAAAAGAGTAATAATACGCGTCCAATCCAATAAGTTACTTCCATACAGACCTGAGATTATTTCCACCGTTTATACTCATCTACCTAAAGATGCGACGGCGAAAGATTGGAGCTGCCCGTTTCGACCCTTTGGGTTAAGTGATTTGCACGATAGCGCACGGCATCCTCCTTAATTTCCTGATTGCTTCTGCCAAGACGGTATCGTGCACGAGTTCAACACCCGCCACTGGAAGGTGAGAATCGATCATAACCGGAGACCCCGCCCTGTCAGATGCACAAATTAGGAAACGTGCGCCAGGGAGATTTAAGAGACGTGGAGCTCTAAGCTGTCCAGGTAATTGGGTATCGGGAGATATTATTGCCTCTTCAAGCAAGGGGCTAGGACTCGTAGTAGTTCTACTTCAGCATGTAGGGCAATTACCAGCATAATTATTTAAGTTTAATGCCCTATTACGATGCCAGTTTAGCGCAACTTAGGCTGCAGATTTGCAGCAGGTTGTTTAACAAGAGATGGCTGTGCAAGGTTGCTTACAGCAGTGCTTCGCACCATATCTCTCCAGTTTTCTTAGTAAATTTAGAGTTTTAAGTACAGTTTATGCACATATAGGCTAATCGTAATTTTATCTACAATTTAGAGTAATATTATCACCAGCGTGCAATGTGCCTCCATCGGGTATCGAAGCCAGTGCCTCTTGATTACCAGTCGACGACGTACCTCTACGTCATAATCATATGCGTTGTAAGCAGATGGTTTGTCAGCTTCAAACAGCAATACTTGTAATACAATGGATTTCAATTTAGATTGTTGACTAGCTAGTCAACACCTTGCGATCCAAAAAGTACAAGTCAAGAACTATGGACGTGAAAAGAGAATAGAAAGACAAGTTGAAACTTGAATGAATCAAGGACCACCACGATGGCGTAGTGGTAACATTACCGCCTTGTAGTCCAGATGTGTAGAGTTTCATCACCAGTGGCCTTCTTTCTTTCTTTCTTTCTTTCTTTCTTCTTTCATTATTTTGCTCCTTCCTTGTTTATTCTTTCTTTTCGAGAGAGAGACAGAGTAGGAAGAGGGAGAGAGAGAGACAGTAGGGAGAGAGAGAGAGAAAGAGAGAGAGTAGGGAGAGAGAGAAAGAGAGAGTGTAGGGAGAGAGAAAGAGAGAGAGTGTAGGGAGAGGGAGAGAGAGAGAGTAGGGAGAGGGAGAGAGAGAGAAAGAGAGAGTAGGGAGAGGGAGAGAGAGAGAAAGAGAGAGTAGGGAGAGGGAGAGAGAGAAAGAGAGAGTAGGGAGAGGGAGAGAGAGAGAAAGAGAGAGTAGGGAGAGGGAGAGAGAGAGAGAGTAGGGAGAGTAGGGAGAGGGAGAGAGAGAGTGTAGGGAGATGGAAAGAGAGTAGAGAGAGTAGAGAGAGAGGGGAGAGAGAGAGAGAGGGAGTAGGGAGAGAAAGAGAGGGAGATGGAGATGGAGAGAGAGAGAGAGAGAGAGAGAGAGAGAGAGTAGAGAGAGATTGAGAGAGAGAGAGTAGGGAGATGGAGAGAGAGTAGAGAGAGAATAGAGCGAGAGGGAAGGGGAGAGAGAGTAGAGAGGGGGGGAGAGAGAAAGAGAGAGTAGGGGAGAGAGATATTTCTTCCCCCTCTCTCTCTTCCTTTCTCTCTCTCTCCCTCTTTCTCCCTACTCTCTCTCTCTCTCTCTCTCTTCATTTAACTCTAGGTCCAAGTAGTCTCGGGGTCTATAGCCAGTGTAGGCATACAGTGCTCCAGGTCCGATTAGCCTATCTGTGTATAAAGTGGACATATACAAAAATTGTAATTGTAACGAGACCGAGACCGAGACCGAGACCGAGAGAGAGAGCTTTCCTCATTCACAGGACGAGACGAGGCTGTGCCAAACACTACACCATTTAAATTGTTCCCTCACCTCCTTTTAATTTGAATACTGGCTGTACTAATTGTGCTAGGATGTAAAACCATAAAAAAAACTGAAAGTCTATTGAAAATGTGGCCCTTGAAATCCCGCTGCATAGAGTGGGAGTCAGCATATCGCAGGGAATTCGCGACTCCTCATCAAACTCTAATATCTGGGAGGATACGTGGCTTGCACTAGTCACACGTTTACATGGAATCGGATATAATATCATTCTGTTTTGTATACTGAAAGAGTATTCTCACAAGTATCGGACACGTAATAGTAAAGATGTCCCGAGGATAAATCAAGCAAGCTCGTAAACCTTGCCTGCTTCGTGCATTGCACAAGTTTACTAGGATACTGACGTCTGAAAACAATAACACAATAAAGGTACTCCCAAATAAGGGGCGGAGCCAAGAGCGGACCACAGTGGGCTCCGAAAATGAGGCTGGCCCACCCTGTGAAAATGAAATGAAGAAATTTTGTGACAAAAATAAAACGAAAGTGTGTAGATACTGATGGATATGATAGAAGCAATTGATTGGATCAAATAATAGCAATACGAATAACAAAATATACATTACTTTGAGTATGTGGCGCACCCTAATATTTGACAACCATCCAGTGGCCCCCACCCGAAAAAAAACACGCACAAAATGTCTGGGCACTGTCCAAAATTCACAAAACCCACTCCAAACTCACGATAGTATTGTTGCTCCAAAGCTACTGACAAGGCAGAACGTCGACCATTCTTGTCAGCTCTGTGCGAGCAATGGCGACTATAAATGTCCATTTTCTCTGCGAAAACCCTCGGCGACCCTTAATCTTGGAGAAAATTGGCAGCTCGGAGATACCCCTCCAGTCATTTCCAGAAAACAAAAACAAAAATCATTCCCAGTAGTCTTGGTGGAACTGCAACATAATTGGTTTAATTTTTTGTTGGTCGTTCTGACCGAGCACCTCCCACCCCTTCTCCCTACCAGCGGATCGATTTCACGCGGGTTGTTAACTTCGTAATGGTGGCAATATTATTAATCTTCCTCCACGCGCCGGGCGGGACCACAATTCAAATTATTCACAACAACGCCAAGAGACGCGACAGCAACAATGGTAGAAAAAAAATTCTCGCATCCAGTTAAGACGTTGATGGACCACTTGCAAGCTGTCATTTGTTACTGCGTCTGTCAGTTTTCTGGGAGATGTTGATAAAAAGACACACACACTGGTTAGCTCCAAATGAGCCAGGATTGCATCGGTTACAATGGGATGTGCTTATCAGTTCGGTGGGATACGAAAAATGACGGATCCTTGACGGATGACTAATGATCCGTGCTTTACCGAAAGTCTTGTCCCTTCCCTCTTTGGAGCTCAACTGGAAATCACAACACTGCCTACAAAACCCACTCTGGACCAAGACTGAAGAAACTATGGTTCAAGTCCTGATTCAAACGCCACTTTACTCCAAAGTAAGTTGCGAAAGATCAATTTCCCTCTGGCAAGCACATGTCAAGTCTGCGTGGAGCCCAGTATACCCTTGCTTCAAACCTTTCCCACCAATAGCGTCCGTTTTAGGAACCGAAAGTACTTGTGAAGTTCATGTGGAGTAAATGAGATGTTCCCAGTTCAGTTTATTTAGAGATTTCATAACGTGAGGTTGCACTTACGTATCTTTGCCAGGTTGTGTTATTGTGTTGTGATATTTTTTTATACTATGTGGAGACCTTGGGAGTGTTACGTCGTCGCAGTTCTTGTAACCAGTGCAGGTAAAAGTGACAGCACAGGTGCTGGTTCGAAACCAGATACGCGACCGGTCGGCTTCATCTCGCGCTACGTCACCAAAGATACCGAACTAGCGTTCCAATCAGGACTTCAACTTTTTTTTTTTTTTTTTTTTTTTACAATTATTAGAGCGTTCTGTCGTGTCAAGGGTGGATATCTTTAAAAAAATGCCAGAGTATAGACAATATTTCATGGACTTATTTTACATAATAGTACTCTGAATGTTAGTGACAATGGTTCTACATTAGCATGCAAAGTTAATTGGAAATTGTCATTATTATTATTCCAGTGTAGAATTCAAGCACATATGGTTCCCTCTCTTCAAAAATTAGTAATAGAATCGTAAGTGGAACTAAAATTAGTACAAAATTATTGGGGGCGCCGTGGAGTAGTTGGTTAACGCACCGGATTTGTAGTGAAATCACAGGTCGTCGTAGGTTCGATCCCCTCCACCGGCAAAGAAAAGAAATTAGTTCACCTGAAGACGAGAGAAGAGATGCTCTCTCGAAAAGTTGTGTTAAAGTAAGTATAGTTTAAAGCACTAGGCAATAGATAATGTCCAATTAACATTTCATGCTACTGATTTTACCTACCAAAAAATATCTCAACGCAATAAACTAACTGAATTTAAATTTCAAATTTTGGGTGCGGCAGTAATTTGGCTATTTGTGCCAACCGGAAACCTATAAATAATTTAAATAGTGTATAGTGCTAATTAATTTTACTTCCTTGGCAGGATTAAACATTTTGTGTAATAATTTGTAATATACTGAGAAATTCATTTTCAGGGCTTCTACCACCTCCTTTTTTGCCTTTGGATGGCGGCTGCTGATAAGGGATGAGCCCCTTCCAAAATAAAATCCTGGTTACAGGCCTGACCGGGGTGTACTACGTGGAAGTGAGATTGACTTTTGGTTGCCTTCTGAAAAAGGTCACCTCCTTAGACCCCTGAATAAACGAAGCCTTCTACCAGGCAGCGAGAAACAATAATGGATCACAAGTGACCTACCGACATAACGAAAACTATACTATGTTCCAGTAGTCTGTGGAGCAACGCCGCGCATAATGTTAGAGAACCCCTTATTTATATACCATTAGCGAGTGGGACAAAGCGATAGGGCGCTGCTGCAAACGGCTGGTAGCGCCAGCCACGTCTTCACATCCTCGCACTCACTTCCCCTCTCACTGGTTGAGCCTTCTCGAGTCATAACTTAAGCAGATGACCTTGTTTTCGTTCGCCTGCTACGAAGATTCCTGGTGGAGAGTATAAGGTGATTTAAATGAACCTGATCTAAGGTAGGGTGGTACATTTTCGATATAGGTGCTATTTCGATCACCCGTTATAAAATATCGAATATTTTGCTTCCTGTTACTGGCAACGCAGATTTGAGGAGTGAGAGTTGTAGGTGTCAGGTTGTGCAGAAACATAAGAGAAATTCTATGGAAAACCCGGAGAACCAGGCGTAATTTTGTATGGCAAGGTGAGTACGTTTAGAAAGAATAGGTGCTTTGTATATAAACGTCTACCTGTCATTTTGCGTGCCCCGTGTTTATGCTTGTACGTAGGACAGCGAAATTCAGGTCAAATGTGGACAAGCGTGTGGTGGCTGTAGCATGTGACATGTGGAGCCATATAGTGAGAGATAAGGGAACTACAGAAATATTTGTTTCCATGCACAAAGTGGTACATATTCGATCTGCGGAAATGGTACAATTTCGATCAGCGAGTTATACAGTTCGAGTTCCATTACCGTAACGCGTGCAACGCATTACTTCACAAAGTAAATGCGTTGTTCAATTTATTGTTACAGATGCCTCGCAAACGAACACCGAAGAAGGTATATCAACAGTATTTGTCCAGAGTTCTCGAAAATGCCGTGCATACTTATATACTTTATCATGTTTCATTTGCCATCCTCCAAAACAAAGTAACGATAGCACGTCAAGAAGCAGCAGGTGTTCCTTCCCCTTCCAAGATTGATGTTGGACTTCCTATCATGATACCAACAGCAAACCAAGGAACACACGTCAATAAATCCTTGTTATTTTTTTCATTTTAAAAATAGACCTATCTATAAATATTACATAAAGATCTTCCTCTGTTTAAAATCTTTCTATATTAAAATCTTTGTATATTTTTAAACCATAGTGTGTTTTAAATAATATAGCCACATAAAATATTGTAATGTAGCAAAAAATTAAAACTTCTTTCCCTAATATAATATCCGAGACAAGGTAGCCAATATTAAGAGAACGTCCAGTCCCGATTAGCCTTACTGTGCATAAAGTGAACTTGAAACACCAAATCAACCAATCAATCAATATTAACAGAACGGAAAGAATACTTTAGACATAGCTATACATACTTTTCCTATATTTTGAATTATGTGACGATGAGTAGTCAAACCGAGTTATTAAACTAACAGAGTATGCATTTTGTTTTTATTTTGCTCCTGTAGGCCTACGCCATAGAAGAAGTTGCACTTGTAGTATATATTAAGGATACTGTTTCTTCACTCAATTATGATCCAAATTGTACCGCACGGTAATCAGATTTGTACATACCTAGGTACAATTCTAATCAAATTTTATCCGACCATAATTTCGTTCTGCTGTCTACAGTAGCAGAACTAAAAATGTCATGTTATGTCAGCGTCTTTAGTAAAAGGTAAGCATTTCATTCGCGCAAAAACTGTAATTTTGCTGCCTATTCTTTTCAAGTTATATTGAATTTTTTTTTTTTATCGAAAATGTACCACCTTACTCTAAGTGTCAGTTTGTCCATCTCAGCCAAACAATCGATATGTATTTAACCTTTGATATCTCTAACTTTTCCCGTTTGGTTCGACCACTTCTCTGTTAATGTCAGCAACCGAAACGATATCTGCTGATTGCGCGGAATGCAATACAGATGCAAAGATATAACTTCACGAATTGAAAGAAACACCAAGTGTTGCTACACTGATATATTTCATATATCCATAGACACATTTTGAATGCTGTGATATATCCGAAACAATTCTGGTAATAAATACAAAACCTGACGAATTGAATGAACCGTGACTTAATTCATTTAATACGATCCAGCGGCTCGTTCATTTGCCTGACAGCAATCAACATTGTTGACCAATCTGTAGCAAATATATTAGGACTATTTTGTACATAAAATGTCAATAAGATACTAAATTTAATAACATATTTGTTACCTCAATTAGCTATTTACGAAGCTGGAAAATGTTACAAAGTAAAAATTTTGTGTACTAAAGTATGATTCTGATGCTAATTAACCCCCAATTCAACCGTATATGCCGAGGTTCTGACTACTAGATAGAGCATCGTGGTTGCGTAGTAATAGGAATTCCAACTTGTTTAAATTATAATTTTATATTTATGGAGTATATGTCACGTGATTTATGAAAGCATGTAAATATTATTACGTGCACGAATATCGAAAGTACAATCGCCGGCAATAAAAATGGGACATCTAGATCTTGAACGGTGTTGTGCGTGTTGCCTAACTCTACGGCCCTAAGTGGATTTTATAGCTAATTTTCAACGGCAATTTCTATCACCGCCGTATAGTTAGACAACACACAACGCTTTGCAGGTTGCAGGGAAGCGGGTATTTCAGGATCTACGTGTCCCATTTTTATTAACGATGACTGCGTAGCATATCCCGTCTGTACGGGTAGAATCTTGTCTAAACGTGTCAGATCTTGCTCCTGGATCTTGTTGAGGAAAGTGGCTTTTCAACAAAGGAAGCTCCGTGGCTCTTCTTGAGCCAGGTGAGCCAAGGTCGCAGCGAGAGGTACAAAACATAGGAATCTAGGAGCAGGGGGATCTTTTGATTGCGGTTCATCGAGGTGGTAACACTGCTAAGAGCTACTCGTATCGAACGGGGCAAGTCATCCCTTGTCCTTAATGCTGCCATTCTCAGTCCGAAGTGTTGGGTTTTAAACATCAATCATGTCATTTAATTGCATATTAGTTTAGTACCGCACATCTAGCCCTTTAGGGCCATCGCAGCCAAGCGAATATTTGTAGTCCAAAAGTGAACTACAACCCTAAATGGTTCGATCCCAAGTTTCAAAGGCTGGAACTGTTCGGACAACGAAGTTAGTAATAAGTAGAGACCGGAATTTAAAGGGAAGTCCTCTTTATATTTCAACACGGATCATGGAATAAATGACAACAGGGTTGATAATTATCTTCCACCAACAAGATTACATTTTTTTTTTACTTCCCCTTTTTCCATTTTTTAAAAAAAAATTCCTTTCTGGTACCTTTATTGACTAGTTTTTCGGCCTACATTCCTTTTCACCCCTTTTTTAAAAACATCTTCCTTGCTCCCTTTATTGACAAGATATCAAATATTTTGTACGACTGTCTATTAGCCTTACCTTCCCTCCATAAGTGTTGGGAGTACCTTGCAGCGATTGTTGAAACAATGCGATCTGGGCTTACACACCAACAAACTCATTGTAAGCGGCACGGCTGTTGGGTTGAAAGCATACGTATCTGCTAGATTTAGACTTTTATTGTGAAGTATTTTAGAATAGTTTTAACTTAGCTGTGTGAAAGTGACGACAGTATTGAGTGTCAGTAAAATGGCGAAGCCAGGTACAAGTGGCAACAATGTGGTAAGCTGTTGCAAGGAAGATTTTATCGAAATGGATGGTAAGATTGTTCGCTGTACTTTACCTTCAAAAAAAGGAAATGAAAAAGGACTATAGTTTATTTTTGCACTCCATTAAATATATTATTTTAAATGAAAGCACAATATATACCATTCATATATAAAAGGGATACATTAATACGAAATTTAAGGTATCCCTATTTATATTTTCTTTTTAGTGAAATGCAAAGAAAAACTATAGACCCTTTTCTCTCCCTTATTTTGGCAATAATTTTCCCTTTTTTGTCCCTTTTAGAGAAAAAAAATCTTTTAAAATCCGGTCTCTAGTAATAAGGTGTGTTTTATACAGCGTATATTGATACACTTGTAGGTTTAATTTTATCTTCTGCAAATATGCTGTATAAAGAAACAAATTGCCGGAATACTAAGTGAGGTGAGCGTACAAGTGTGCGATCTAGGGGAACAAAAAATGTGCATTTGACATGCGTGTTTGTTGTGCTTAAGAGGTTGGCAATACTGCTACAGTGTTTTGTGCCGTCCTACGCCAGCGTAGAGAGGGTTAAAAGTAGCTTAATAGCTGGGAGAAAACGTCTAATAACTCCCCGAAAGCACTCCTCAGGAGGAAATGAGATAATTCCACGAGAAGAGTGCTAAAAGTTTGGCGAAGCTGCGACTACGGCTCTTGGCGCACACTCCTGCGGCATTGCTGTAAATGAAGTTTATGAACAGATATAGCTACACTGCAACTTCGATCCTGCACGTTAAAAATTAGATAGTGCGCAGGTAGAATTTCTTTTTGGAGCCCGCACGGAGGGTCACTTCATTCCGCTTGCAGCATCGGTATTGAGAACTGTTGACAAGAATAACGTCTCGCTGAGTTCTCTCTCTATGTAACATTTATTTACACTTCTACCCGTCGCCGTATATGCATCATTCCATAACAAATCCATTATCAATTGCTCCCGGTTGCCTTTTGCCCCATTGATACGTTCTTGCAATTACTTCACGCGTCGTATTATTTTACTATTAATATTAACTTAATAACACTCAGCGGTGAACGATGAGACTCAGTGAAGTACACAGACTCCTCTCAGGTACACGGATAGTGTTAGGCAAAGACAATATTCACAGCACAGAGAAATAAAACCACATTACTGCAGTATGTATAAACTGAAAGGGTTTATTCTTTATTTATTGCAATTATAATGCAAATGTACTTGAGGACTTCGCTTTGTCGATGAACTGACTCAACTAAAACGCATAAACTCAATGCGTGGCTATCGGCAAGCCTATGATCACATAGACCTAGCTTGCGCCCCGAACTACCACACCAAGAGATATGCAATGATAACTGAGCCAATATTTGCTCTTTAGCCTTTTATTTCCAAATTAATCCTTAGGCTAGCTTTATTATTTAACGTAGAATGGTTGCAGTATTGTGCATATCATCAATGCATGGCTATCGGCGTACCTATGATCACATAGGCCTAGCTTGCGCCCCGAACTACCATACCAAGATGTATGCACAACACCGAGGAGTTCTTTTTAAGTTTAAAAGCTTCGTCCATCCGTGGCAAAAAAGTGTGATGATTTCTTACGCGATATCCTCGCTTTTATACTATTTTCGAGAACACAGATTGAAGTACAGATGAATCACTCACTATCTACAAAAGGATACTATCAACAAAACTGACATCTATACATCTTTAGAAATACAAATTCGTATAGTGCACTCTTGCAAACATGAAGATACATTAAACTACTCATAACAGAGCATAAAATACAATAAACATTAAACAAAAGATATATATTACAAACAGGGTGCAATATTACATATAATAACACAACATTTACGCGTCCTTTCATAAAAGTATAATATATCAGTGACATATTTTAAAGTTGTGACGTCACATAAAAAACATGGATCATATCACCATAACACAGAGAATTGCACTTCTCAGGACTTCACTCTACAAGCGCACTATTAACCACAGTAGTGCAAAAAAAACACAGAATTATTCCCCCATTTTTTCTAAAAAAAAAGAAAAAATAACAGAAACAATAACTCTTTACCAGAATACTCCAACGTCCATGACAGTTCTTCACCATACTTTCCATCAGTCCCAGCAGTGTGTGAAAATTTCCATTAAACAACACTACACATTACACATGCACAAAATACAAACACACTGCAGAACAAAACAAGACCTGACTTCGAGAGTTGTCGAGACGAGACGAAAAATTAGTGTCAAAAACTTAGGTACGACAACTAAAAAATTACCTGAACCAAATGAACATAACAATGCAATCAATCTCTTCGGACATACCAAGTGGATATCTACCGGAATAATAAGTGGCTTTCTTTCTCGAACACACTATAATTGCGAGCATGTGCATCTGAAGTCAGGATAAAATAAGGATTCGTAGCGTCGAAACAAAGCGTCAAACAAAAAAACTAACACGTTGGTAACGTTTATCCTCTGCGAAGGTTTATGGGATGATACGCTCTATATGTTGTTATGTATATCTAGAGACGGGACTGGAGACTTGCCCTTCAAGATCAAAACGAGGAAGAGAAGCGGAGGCAAGCATGTCTCTCCTCGTCTTGTTACCATTCCTACCTGTTGGTACAAGGAATTATTGCCTATTATTAGCATATCGGTGCATACTTCCTTCTTCTCTGCTCGATCTTTTTTTTTTATCCCATTTTGTATCTCGTTTCTTTCTTCACTCTCTCTTTGTATCGATCTTCTGGTGCTTTTCTTTCTCTTTCTGTCTCGTTCATTTATTTATCTTGCTTTCTTTCTGGTTGTGTTGCTTTTTATTCCTCGTCCTCTTTCATTCTCTTCCCCTCTTTTATTATTTCTCATCTCATTCCTTTCCGACTGCTTTCTGTGGCGCACAGAATTTGCAGATGTTCGAAAATTATTACAGAATATTATACGCCTATATCATATACTGATACTCAAAATATTTTCCAAAAAAATGCTCTGGTCCCCTTTTTTGGCGCGACTGAAAATCACAACAAAAACTTTTCATTCAAATTATGTATGTTTCCTAACTTTCAACGTGCAATCAATTGTCGTGTATGCACACAGGCTAATATGCACGTGTTTTACACATACCTCCACTTGAAACAAACAGACCACTAATTAAAATCAATAATGAATTTACTGTACAACAGTTTAACTTTCAGCTTCAATTATGAATACCTCCATTCACCAACAAACACAACAAAAGGATAACGATATTTGACATTTAACATCAAAATTATTCTCCGAGTATATCTGGGAGAAAGAACGCCCTCCCCTTGAGGAAGTGCAAATGTATGTAAGGACAACATTCTAATCGATGTTGATGTAATTTGCTACAAGCCTTATGCTACAAAGGTTGAAGAAGCGCAAAGAATTCTATCAAACATGACGTCCGGAATTGGAGAACCTTGTAGTACCTGTAGCAAAGATTCCTACCACGTGCCAAATCGACCGAAAGAAGAAGAATGAAGCGGAACACCTGGACAAGGAGAAATGGATTCAGATACGCGTAACGCAATTAAGGGGTCTCGATTAGTCTGGTTGTCAGTTTGAGGACCCGTCGACCACCCAAAGACGCCAGATTTCCCATAACAAATCCTGTTACTTGGCGCCCATTATTAAGGCGTAACAACTTGTCGTAGAGCTTCTTTATTTATTCAAGAACCTTGCCACAACTATTAACCATCACTCCCCCCCAGCCATCAAGAAACAAAAGACTGTTTACTTTTTTAACGGCCTGCGCCACGCCCGAGTGACGAATAGGCGCTTGTCACTGGATATGTGGCTACACTGTGACCTTCGCGGGTGTGTTTTGGGGACACACCTACGCTAACACACCTCACGGGTTCCCACGCCGGGCACGCAAGGCATTTGGAGAGCTTCTGTTATCGCTCGCAAGGCGTCCCTGGGACTCCCTTGTGCTTTCTCTCTGAAGCTTAAAACCTCCACTAAACTCGCACACAGAGCATTGAGAGGGATGCTCATGCTGAACTTGTAAGCAGGTTTCAACCATCCTTTACCATCTTGATAACGTACGGATATTCCCCATGAGTTAATGGTATCTTCATATTGCTCTGTCATCCATTCACAAAATAAAGAGAGGGGAAAAGAAAACAGGAAATGGTAGAAAGAGAGGAGAGTGATGGAGGAGCAGAGAAAGATGAGTAAAAGAGAAAGAGAGAGGACTGCGTAAAGGAAAGGAGAGGAGAGGAGAGAGATAGATTTATTTGGTTTATTTTTACTTCGCTTTTCTGCCACTATTGGCTAATCGTGAAGGTGAGATTAACGGCGAAAAGATTGTAAAAGTAACGGGTGTCCCACTAGCTTTCGAACCCGAACAAAACGTTATAATTTCCGAACAAACATACATAGGAAAATGAAATTCACAATACACGTACCTTGTTTCATGCTGAACAGGAGGCAGGGTTGAAAATTAAAGCACGCGTCAAAACAAAGACGGTAGGTGGCGCCAGGGGAAATGATGCGTGTGGGTTAGTGTGATGCGCGAGTATCTGAATTGCGAGGATGGATCGGTACACCGTACCAGAACGCGTGTTCATTGTAAAGAAATATTGGATATCGGGATCGTATCAGACCGTTCAACGTGAATTTGGACGCCGTAAAGGACCAATGAAGGTGGGAGTTTGGTGTGCAATTTCCCAACAGCGTATCATTGGACCCATCTTCTTTGAAGATACAGTAAACACACAAGTTTACTTACACATCTTCAGTACATTTGTGAATCAGCTGGATGATGAATTACTGCGTCGCGATTACTTCCAACAAGACGGAGCGACATGCCATACTTCCAACGTCTCCATGGCAGAAATTGAGTCCTTTGTCGGTGACAGAATCATCTCCAAAGGATTGTGGCTGCCAAGATCCCCAGATTTGCCACCTCTGGATTTCTTTTTATGGAGTTTCCTTAAAGGTTGTGTCTACAGAAACAAACCACGATCACTGCAAGAGTTGCGAAACAACATCGAGAATGCGATTCATGAGATCACACCGGAGACTCTACATCGGACTTTTCACAATATGGAACGCCGTGTGAAAACATGTCTGAGCGTCCAGGGAAGACACTTGCAGCACCTGCTGTGACGATCATGTATTCAGCATGAAACAAGGTACGTGTATTGTGAATTTCATTTTCCTATGTATGTTTGTTCGGAAATTATAACGTTTTTTTCGGGTTCGAAAGTTAGTGGGACACCCTGTATAGTCTCAAACACAAATCTCCAACAGAGGATTATATAGATTGTGAGTCCAGACGCCAGAGTTTCGTTAGTTTGCAAGAATGTTATCCAGAGTGTACTACGTAGAAGATAGTTGGTAACATTTGGGAGTCTTCAGAACCTTACACCTCGAGAGAAAGATAAGATTCAAGACGAAAGAAGAAAGGTATGACAAGTCACAACTTCACATTTGGAAGATCTCAAAGATCAGAACGTTATAACACAAGGAAAAGATTAATAGCTTGAAAAGTGATGGTGAATAAAAAAAAATACAAGTAGATAATAAGCTAGAGACGGAACGAATTCAAGACGGAGAGGTAAGGACAACGAGCTATGACGTCAGGGGTCTCGGGTTCGATTCTCTGCCTGGACTTTCTTTGCGAGTGCCCCTTATCAATTTCATCATATCAGTAAAATAAGACAAATCAACCAATCATGTTGTTTTCACTCAAAGTTAGCGTCGCAATTAGCCAGAAGAGGAAGAAAAGCGACGCTAAGTGACAAAAATTTAAAAACAATATTAGGAACAAACTCAAAGCAGTAAAGGCTTATAGATGGAGAGAACATAAGGTTAGTGCCTTCGGAGCAAATCGGCTCCTCTGCAAACTCACGACGCAAGTCAGATGATCTCGACAACTGGTTTCGTAAACAATCCACTGGATATAGCCTTCCGGGGGTTTGACTCCTTGGCGAAGAATTCAGCTCGAAGACCTGCTGAGAAGAACAGAACGGGTTGTGGACGTCTGGACGTGATCTTGGACCGCATCCAAGCCGGGAACTCCACAGCGGAGAGAGAGAGCTTTCTCACGTACCAGGTGGTTCCTCGCCACGTGATGGCCGCCGGGAAGATTAACGTCCTGTACTCGTCTTTCTCCATGTTCGGATACATCCCGCGTGTACTCGTCACAGCGAGAAAACGAAAGGGCAGCGGGAACGAGGTGCAAGTACTTATAAACATCTAGAATTGTCCTTGAGCTAGAAGCTAGAAAATTTAACTAGGATTGGTGCCGAAACGGAGAACATTGGAATAGACACGGGAATGAGACCGGAATCTTCGAGATTTGTCGAGTCGAGACGCTTCCTATCCGAAACTGTCCTTCTATACTATGCGACTTATTCGGACACACCTACACATGCGACACAGTGCTCGAAGTGAAAGGAGGATGCGGGGGGACGATATCCCCCCCTCCCAGCTAGCCAAATTTTCGCAGTTTCCCCCAGCTAGCCTCTAGAACAAACACCCTCCCAACCTAGCAGTTTTCACATACACACACACATCCTATAGAAGATGGGTAGAAATAAGTTCAGCTAATAAGCATGCCAGCAGAATAACCAAGGGAAAAACGGATGGTTCGAAAATTTAATTAAAGAAAAATAATTCCGTAAGTTCTCAGAATTTCAAAAAGTAGATGTTTATGTGAGTTCACACAATGTAAACTGTATTATTAAAATTTACTAATATATTTCAAAGTATAAAGCATTGCAATATACGAAACCAGAAAAATAAACAAAGATGTTGATACGGTCCAGGTATTAAGCGTATGGCTACAACGCTTGGTCTTCACGGCCAGAAGAAGATAAATCATAAGCAGATGTATTATGTGTGTAAATCTTACTATATCATGGTTCAATGTATTCAGCAAAGTTTCGGAACGACTCTTCGCCATCAACTCAGCAGTTTGCGTTCAATCACCTAAGAACCGTACTCCAAATTACATCCCAGGAGTTGTCATTCGTCGAATTGGGGATAGTATCCTCTACGAGATAATGGAAGATGGGGGTCACACGCGTCAGACAAGAACTTGCCCGTATTAAATTCTCCACCAGCTCAAGACAAATCACAATTACGTTCCTTCATCGGGATGATCAACTTTCATCGAAAGTTTGTACCCAACTTAGCTTCGAAACTTCACTTTTTGCTTTCTTTACTCAAGAAAAACGTCTCTTGGAACTGGGACGATAACTGTCAACACGAATTCGACAGCATCATGTCTTGCGGAATATTTATTCATCTGGGGTAAAGTAAAATAAAGTTAATTGGTATGATATTGAAAAAAATTACTTAAAGTCTCTGTCTCGTCTCGATTCACATAGGTCTGTCTCGTTCAGTCTAGTAAGTGACAGTGAAACAAATAACGTCATGATTTGTGACGTAAGGAGACATGTTTTAAACTCCATGGCGATACAGCCTTCTGAGGGCCAGGACCTGCCAAACGACGCGTGGTCAGCGCAAATAGACTCCCATCGCCGCTGTTTTCTGGCTTTCGAGCCAGGAGCTCACTACTTCTTGTCAAGTAGCTCCCCAATTGTGATCATGACGCTGGATTAACGCCGACATTTTGGGCGTCTCCTACTGGGAATCCAAATAGGAACCCACTCGCATCAACAGCGGGAGCACTTTTATTATTATTTACATTCAATACACGTCCGTTTTCATACTTCCACTGTGACTAGAACAACGATAAATGATGCGATCTTCACCGAACGTTGCCTGCCAAAACACCCGCAGAATTCCATGCAGACAAACGTAAACTCCGAGAGACATCAGGGGGGCAGAATTCATCTTTCCCTCCGGCAACTGGAGATCTCGTGACTCGGCGAAAGCACTACTCAAAGATCCGCTGCAGCATCCCATAAACCCACGCGGCAAGTGTCGACGACCAGGCAGCCACATTCTCCGCATGCATTCCACGCGGGAAGAGAGACTGCCAGCGTCGGAGGCCGAATGGAATACCAATGACACTCGGCACAATGGCGGCTGTCGCGAGGAAGCTGTCTTCCGCTGGAATCTTCAATCTCCTGCTCTAACTTCTGCCACGACAATCCACCGACGTCACTTTACTTACAGAATATCCATAGCCGAGACCCAGAGCTACTGCGCCATGTTTGGAAACGGTTTTCTGGACTACTTGTCGACATTGGGGCTTGCTGTGGGCAGGCATGTAGAAATATATTTCGGGGGAGGTGAGTCCGAACCAAGCACCTCAGAAATAATTTTGGCAAGGTGGATTGCGCGATTTGAATCACGATTTATATCAGGTGATTTTTTTTAAAATCACTTGAAAAAATAATTTATAGAATAACGCACATAAGGATTTTGTAGATGTCGGAATCACTTTTGGTGAAAGTACATTAATATCGTAATCATTTAATGATGTTTATTAGGCTCTAAGAAAGGAAACAAAATATATTTAAGTACTGATGGGATGAAGCTCATACGAAAGGAGATGATGTAATATGTAAAATACACCTTTAAATTATTCTTGATTTAAAATTAAATAATTTGTATAGACAAAAATAGCAAATATTTTGTGTATAATAATGTACAAAATACTAATCGTGTTAAACAGTAAATAGTGTCATTACCGTTAAACTTTAAATAAACATGGCAGCTGTTATTTTCAAACTATCATTACAAAAATTGCCAAAATTCAGCTACAAACACTATAAAAATATTTTAAATTACAATTATATAGTAACGACTGTCCCACTTGTTTTCGAACCCGAAAAAAATGTTATAATTTCCGAACAAACATACATAGGAAAATGAAATTCACAATACACGCACCTTGTTTCGTGCTGAACACGAGGCAGGGTTGAACATAAACGCACGCGTCAAAACAAAGAGGTAAGTGGCGCCAAGGGAAGTGGTGCGTGTGGGTTAGTGTGATGCGCGAGTCCCTGTATCGCGAGGATGGATCGGTACATCTTACGTACCAGAACGCGTGTTCATTGTAAAGAAATATTGGATATCGGGATCGTATCAGACCGTTCAACGTGAATTTGGACGCCGTAAAGGACCACTGAAGGTGGGAGTTTTGTGTGCAATTTCCCGACAGCGTATCATTGGACCAATCTTCTTTGAAGATACAGTTAACACACAAGTTTACTTACACATCTTCAGTGCATTTGTGAATCAGCTGGATGATGAATTACTGCGTCCCGATTACTTCCAACAAGACGGAGCGACATGCCATACTTCCAACGTGTCCATGGCAGAAATTGAGTCCTTTTTTGGTGACAGAATCATCTCCAAAGGATTGTGGCCGCCAAGATCCCCAGATTTGCCACCTCCGGATTTCTTTTTATGGGGTTTCTTTAAAGGTTGTGTCTACAAAAACAACCCAGGATCACTGCAAGACTTGCGAAAAAACATCGGGAATGCGATTCACGAGATCACACCGGAGACTCTACATGGACCTTTTCACAATATGGAACGCCGTGTATAAAGATGTCTGGACGTCCAGGGAAGATACTTGCAGCACCTGCTGTGACGATCATGTATTCAGCATGAAACAAGGTACGTGTATTGTGAATTTCATTTTCCTATATGTTTGTTCGGAAATTATAACGTTTTTTTCGGGTTCGAAAGCTAGTAGGACACCCTGTATATACAGAATGTTGTATTTTCACTTAAAGAGAAGCTACTGAAATTATTATAGTTTCATTAACACACTCAACAAACATTTCCATAGTAAATTCATATACACAGTACGAAAACCAGAAAAATGTATATTTATATATATTTTTTTGTTTGCTTTAATCAAACTGTTCAAATATTTTACAGGACCGTTTACCAGAAAAAAGCCTTTCTATAAATAAAGAAAGTGCGAAAAACCATACAAGCAATTTTAAGCGTGTTTCTTAAAAAATAAAAAAAACAGATTTAAATTTAGAAAATCATACAAAAATATTTTTTTAAAATAAAAATCAAGATTTTTATCCACCCTGAATTACAGTAATATAAATGTTTATAATTAATAGGTTGATTTGAATGATTGATTTGGTTTATTTTACTTCTCTTGTCAGACACTTCACTAATTACGAAGATGAGGATTAGTGATGTACTGAAAGTGATGGAAAAAAAACACACAAAAAAAAATGTTCACGCCGGGATTCGAACCGGTAACCCTGTGCCTATGTAATTTATTTGCCTATTCGTAATAATGTGTAAATTAATATTGTTATTGTTATTACATAAATAGGCAAAAAAGAGGACGCTATAAGAATAGACATACTGTATAACAGCACGTATTCATTATCTGGCTTATATGTAGTTAACATCGGTAAAATTTGTATAAAATCAACTCGACTGGTCGTGAAATTAATGTAAAAAAAAATTAAAAATCAAATTTATTAAAAAATAAAGAAAAGGATGTTAGGTCCAACTAATGAAAAGTATAGTCAACTAAATTGCTATTATTTTATATGTGTTAGTCCCAAGTGCCGGTAATCAATCCTGTGTTGCTTAAGGGTGGTGTCACCAAATGGTTAAGTAATTGGGTCGCTGTTTATTGAAGGCACTTTAGATGCAAATGCCTACCAACAACACTAGTCACACAGTTCGTATCCCAACTGCAAGAACACGGGCGGGATTGCTGGTTCCAACAAGACAGTGCAAATTGCCACGTTCCAGCGACCACTACGTTATGCATGGCGGTTTTGTTGCAAGCAGAATATCTTTAAAAGATTGTGACTGACAAGTTAATTGATTTGGATTATTCTGCTTGGCTTTTCTGTCACTTTTGCATAATCGCGAAGACGAGGATGAGTGGTGATATGATGGAATTGATGAAGGGACACTCGCAAAGAACACCAATGCCCAGGCCGGGATTCGAACTCTCAATCCCTGGCGTCGTAGCGCTCTAACCACTCCGGCACGGAGGTCGGCGTGACTTGACAGGTCTGATGACTATTGAATTCTTGTCGACTTACCTTTGCAACGATAAATTTCAGTTTTAGCCAGTAGCGGCGATAGGGTGCCAAAACTGAAGGACAGTTTACTTTTTCTATGTAGACAAGACTTATCATTAAGAGCCCCCGCCACTTTTAGCACTTACTGTGACTTACAAAATGTGCTACATCAAAATTCTCCTTTCAGGCTGAACACTCATAACATCAAACGAATTATTTCGAAGTCCGTCTCACTCATTATATGAAGGACCAGCTCACACCCTCAACACAACGTATGATAAGCAATTTCCAGTCTCCTCCTCTCGGGATATCCACTTAAAACCGAAACGACCATTACCTCCCATTACGCAGGAATAATTACCTTGCTGATTGATTTCATATCACCTTTAAGCAGACGCTCTCGTTACCAAATTACCTTCTCCCCCCGCCTACCCCGAAAAAAGAGCTTTCCCAAGTGAAACGTAACTTCCCATTATCAGGAAAAGGGGCTCTCTTTGCTTCCTTTCATTTCATTCCTTCCCTCCCACTCCCCGCAGGGTGCGAAAGGGTGAAAAAGCAGAGAGGGATGGGATTTGAATAATTGCCGGCTGCGAGCGAATTCACACGCAGGTTCACATCCAATATTTCAGCGCGGTTCCCAGCAGAACAGACAATTGCGGTCCATATGCGAGAGTACTTCTGTATGTATATTATCCCCCAAGGGCCAAAAGGTTAGGCCCTTTCACTTGTTGGCCCTGACGAAAGAACCATCTGCACTGTTCTCAGCTCACCCATCCCCTTCAATCTCATTTGGTGGCGGTCTTCTCCCCACCTCTCTCTCTCTCTCTCTCTCCTCTAAATCTCTCCCACTTCAATTCCATTCAGCAGCCTCTCTGAATTGATAGAAGGAAAGATACTCTGTCCCCCCACCCTCAAATCTTCCATGGTATCGTTGCCCTCCACAAGCTACATGCAGTCCTAACATTCAATTACAGTGGTTCTTAATCTGTGGTTCGCGTACCCCATAGGGTCTCGGGGTTTCTATACTTGTGAAGATGCGATGAAATTACAAAACAAAAAGGCTTAAAAAAAATATGTTGTACAGCTTGCTGTGAAAACGTGAGAATATTTTTTGTCGTTTTTATTTATATACAGAGACTGTTTATAACATGGCTCTTCTTATTACAAACTCCGTATTTACAGATCGTTGAAGATCGGCAAGAAAAAATATTTTCCAATATCTGGGCTCCGTTTTTGAAGCCAGCGTAGGACTGGAAGTAGTCGGTCCACGTAGACAGAAGGAAGAGGAATGAAAGAAGCGTGCGGCGGAGGAGAGAAGACAAAAAAGCGTACCAAAGAGAGAGATAGAAGAAAAGCACATCATAAAAAGCGTCCGAGAGAGGGAGAGGAAGGGAAACTAAAATAAGTGTGTTCGAGACTGAGAAAGGAGGAAAGCAAAGAAAATGCGCAAGATGAAGTAAAGAAGAAAGACAAACGAAATGCGTGTGGGTTAGAATAAAGGAAATAAATAGACAGAAACGGAGAGATGGGAAAAATAAATGATCAACAGTTAACAAGCAAGAAAGAGTGAGACGAAAAAAGGCGAAAAATCTGCAACTAAAATACCTGATGGAAGAAAGTGATAAAACTAAAAGGGAGAGGAACTTACATGGTTAATACCTTACGAAACCTGATTACATGAATTCTTATAGTCATAAATTGAGCAAAATGAAAACTTACCTCGATTTCAATCTTTACTACTGCTAGTTCTCAATTTCCGAACAGCTAATGAGTAGCTTACCTGCAGAAGAAAACATTGTTTTGCATTAGTCCAACAATAAACAATACTATTCTTATAGAACTAGAACAAAAAAAATACCGTATCAATCCATAAGATTATATTTTATTTAAAGCCTCTCTGATGCTTCATGTTGACCAGGGCATTCACTTGTTTATCTCAGTTGTCTCAACCTATGTGGTATGCAGTAGCGTAGCGTCCTAATACGCCCATACGCGTATTAGATTTAAAATTTTAAAAATGCGTAAATGCTGTAAATATAAAGTAAAACGTGACTAATTATATACATGTTTGAGCATAATGGCATTATAAAAGCTATTTTTCGCGATCCGTCTACAACGCTCCACTAACAGCTCTCCTTGTATCATTTCTCTAATGTCTTTGCTTGCCGGACGCCGGCTAGGTTTGGCGTACAGGACCATACCTGCCTGTAGGCAGAGAGAAGGAGGGAAAGCTTGTGGCTTGGATCTCTACAGCACGGGCGAAATGCTCTCGCCATACGCGGGCGTACGGAGACCTAATTGGTTCTAGGGGCCATGTGACCTTTCCTGCCTTCCGATTCAAGGCGTACTTCCGATGCAGACGACAGAAGTAGAATTCCTACCCGGTTTTTAGCGCTCGTGCCTCTGCTCATGCTGTGTGATGCTACAATAAGCAATATTGACTGACGTATCTTTCTTTAATGGCCACTGCATCGTGTAATTTATCGCAAGAACAGTGAAGTGCATTAAAAACTAAAAGAACAAAAAAGTTTTTGTCAAACAAGTTGATAAAGTCCTCGTGGTAGAAGTTCAGCCTGTGGCTGCTCTACCACCTAACCCACAAAACTATTTATTTAAAAAAATATTTTTTCGTTAGTATCTAACTGCCTAATATTGTGCCAGTGGAAATGTTTAGTATTCGTTTCAAAACTCTTAACATTGTATGATCTCTTGACAAAATTATTTTAAAATGTTTATCAGCATTCTCAAGATACAATAAACAGTGGTCTGAAACTCTGAATTACTACTAATAGGCACTGTTACGTCAGTAGAGTGTACAATTGTTGGATCATCCACCCCCCTTCGTGTCAGTGTGTTTTGCACAGCGCGAGAGGTTTCCGGTTCGAATCCCGAGCCTACGCATGTTTGTTCTTTGTGAGTGTCTCTTCATCAACTTCATCAATATCATCACTCATATTCATATTTGCGATTAGCCAAAAGTGATAGAAAGCGAAGTAAAATAAACCAAATCATTCAATAGTTGTATCATCCACAACAATGAGGTATACTGTTGTTCTAAAGGCGCTTGTGATTGAGGTAGGTTTTTTAATTACTTGCGTCATGCCGAAAGGTTTCCTTGATTATAAAATACTGTTTTGCTACACATGTGTTACGTACGTGTGGAGCAAAATACTCCGAATGGTGTGCGGTATAAAACACCAGTGCTCCAAGCATTTATTGCACACTGAGGCATCTTATTTTCTACATAAAACAAGTATGGATCATGTTTTATCGGAACCCGGCTGACTTAATGTAATAAACACAATGAGATTGTGATTTTAAATAGACAATACATATGTCGGCTAATTCCATAAGTAAACTCTTAAGCAAAAAAATAAAAAGGCCTACCCTTCCTTCTAACTTGCCGTTCCCATCCGAAATGCTCATGCTACGCCACTGGTGGTATGTAAATAACGCACAGTGTTGTGCTATGCAAACTTCCTGAGGTATTGAGGATATAGGAAGTTCCATCAGCCTATGGAGTCAGGTGTTTGCAATAGAGGCAGTAAAAATCACGATTCGGCATGGAGGAAGGTCTCCATAGCCTGGGTAATATAGAGGTGAGACAGACTGAGAAGGGACTGACTTTGGATTTTGATTGAGGAGAGAGAAGAGCTTAGAGAAAGGACTTGAGGGAAAGTGAGGCGAGTCCTGGTCAACCTGCAACGAAGCCTCGAGAGGACTTAGTTTATTTTATTCTTCGAATTTATCTTCATTCTTCAGATAGACAGGTAATTATCCTAACCCAGCCATGATTCAGGTTCAAAAGTTCATAAAACCCAATGAGTGACCATTGTCTTTTCTAATTGTTAAGCTGTTTAGTTTTAGTTGTGCCTTTCGCACTGCCAAGCGTTTAACTTGTCATGTTAATGACAAGTGCTCTCATCATCGAGGATGAAGGATAACTAAGTTACATCACCCAGCAATTAATTGTGTAAGTGACTGGTTCTGATCCCCATCATTCTGTAGAATGATACGATACTATATTTTGAACAACGAGAGGTCTACTGGTTCAAGAATATTCTCACTATGTGACAGGCGTAAGGGACCATAGACTTCTGTAGACGACGATGAGGTCCATGGTGGATATATATATTATATATACATATATACAGTGTCTGAAGAGACTTTATTACTGTTCTTGGTGCACTTTCTGTTCGATAGTGTGAAGAGAACTTGTATTTTATTATTATTCCTTATTACCAGATTAACCGTGGTGATCCTGGTTAAGCCCACACAGCCTCAAATCGAGCACAGGACACCTCGTTTGTGGCGTATCTCCTAAAGAACAGAAGACGGAAGTCCAATTGTGTTTCGTCGTCGCCTTGTAATCAAGGTGTCCCGGATTCGATACCCGGTGGAGGCACATAGTGCTTCGGATCCAACTTTAAACTGTAGGTCCAGTCCTAATTAGCCTTACTGTGCATCAAGTGGACTTAAAACATCAATTCAATCAATCAATCCAATTGTGTTCATGTTGATTTTTTCTTTATTTCACACCGCATTTGTCATTTTTGGTAATGGCAACAACGAATGAATTAAAATTAGTATTCTTTTAAGTAAACTTTGTATACAGATAAGGTAATCGGGTCTGGAACTACAGTTTCAAGTTGAGTCCGAACCACCGTGTGCATCAACCGGGCATCGAACCCGGGACCCGTCGGTTACAACTAACGCTGACGCTTTCGCCTTGTAATCGACATGTTCCGGTTTCGTTCCTCGGTCGGGGGAATTGGCAAGAGAGGATTAAACTGTAGTTCCAGTCCCTATTAGGCCTCTGATCATAGAATAGATTTTTTAAACAAACCTTTGGACCTTCAATTTCGAGGTCGATCTCTCGAAGCACTCGGCCACCGAGGCAGCAGAACTAGTACAAAAAGCCCCCTAAACCACATCCATCTTGAAATTCTTCCTGCGTTGTCCTATCGCATTCAAAGTGTCCGAGAAGCACATCAATTCACAGCAAACAGACTTTGTGGAATGCGTCTAATGAGTAAGGCGTACGAGGGTGCATCCAGCCCCGTTGGCTGAATCAAGAAGGTGCTCCGTTGTCTGTTAATTACGGGTTACCACGAAGATGCGGTGCTCAGATTGCAGCGTTAAATGCCGCTGATTTATAACACCTTTGGCCAATACCTGTTGTTGCCACAGGTAGCAGGGCACCAACCACGAGCTACAATGCGAGAGGGATGGGGAATAAAGAACAGAGGGACAAGAAGAACTGCCTGATTTATGGAATTGAGATACAATCGCAATGGACCTCGAGGTATTAAACCGTAGCATTAACGACCATGTTGCCGCTATCAAGGTACCATCATGCTTTGCACCTTCGCTCCTCGAAATTAAAACTGTTATATTTTGTTGTGGTTACAGAAAGAAACATTTTCTGTTAAGTGAGCCGTGAAATTTCTCAGCAGAATACGCAGCAGATATGCAAGGATAACAATGGGCACACGATTTTCGTTTCTGTATCGTGTGTGTGCATTGTGCGCACGTTGTGAACGTGAAAACCTGTTTCCTAAGAGGAGTGCATTGACATTAGCTTTTTTTTTCTTATCATAGAAAATTGGGTTCTGATAAATTGACAATTATTAACACTGGTGTTTCGGCCTCCGTTCTTCAAAACCCTTTGCCTCTCGGTTTCGGTTCCTCAACACCCCTGTGTTTCGATTTCGGTTCCTCAAAACCCTTATGATTTGGTTTCGTTTCCTCTAAACCCTTGTTTTTCGGTTTCGGTTCCTCAAAACCCTTGTCTTTCGGTTTCGGTTCCTCAAAACCCTTGTCTTTCGGTTTCGGTTCCTCAAAACCCTTGTCTTTCGGTTTCGGTTCCTCAAAACCCTTGTCTTTCGGTTTCGGTTCCTCAAAACCCTTGTCTTTCGGTTTCGGTCCCTCAAAACCCTTGTCTTTCGGTTGCGGTTCCTCAAAACCCTTGTCTTTCGGTTGCTGTTCCTCAAAACCCTTGTCTTTCGGTTGCGGTTCCTCAAAACCCTTGTCTTTCGGTTGCGGTCCCTCAAAACCCTTGTCTTTCGGTTTCGGTCCCTCAAAACCCTTGTCTTTCGGTTTCGGTCCCTCAAAACCCTTGTCTTTCGGTTGCGGTCCCTCAAAACCCTTGTCCTTCGGTTTCGGTTCCTCAAAACCCTTGTCTTTCGGTTTCTGTTCCTGAAAACCCTTGTCTTTCGGTTTCTGTTCCTGAAAACCCTTGTGTTTCGGTTTCGGTTCCTCAAAACCCTTGTGTTTCGGTTTCGGTCCCTCAAAACCCTTGTGTTCCGGTTTCGGCCCCTCAAAACCCTTGTGTTTCGGTTACGGTCCATCAAAACCCTTGTGTTTCTGTTTCGGTCCCTCAAAACCCTTGTGTTTCTGTTTCGGTCCCTCAAGACCCTTGTGTTTCGGTTCCGGTTCCTAAAAACCCTTCCGTTTCGGTTTCTGTTTTCGTAAACAACTTTTTGAGGTTTCTAGGATTCTGTTTTTAAAAAAAAAATGTGCTGCAAAAACAGGTTTTAATAAAAACCAAAAACCTAATTGTAAATAATTTCAACAGCATGGGTGGACATAATTTTGTAATGACAGTAAAAGTAATGATTATTATAAATGCCTTTATTGGAGCGCACGTGTTTCTGGCACAAGGTCCACTTTTACAAGAGACGTACGGGCTATGTCTCATGAAGGGAATTCAATACAAATCCAAACAAATTGTTGTGTAAGTAGTAGTAATAATAATATAAAATATGAAGAAATAGCTACACACTGAAAATCAATACGCAAGAAAAGAATGAATTTCAATTGATTGGAAAAAAAAATCATTGTAGTGTATGGTGATACTATAGTGACAGTTACCACCAGGTCCGTGAACGTAACTATGAAAACTTGATTATCGTGCGAGAGTCAGACAGCATAATTCAATGCTGGGGTGGTTAATGGACAAGTCACATAGCTAGTCACGCCTGGATTCGAACTCCGGATACTAACAGGTGGGAGACAATGTACCGATCGCTTGTTTGTCAGAACCGACAGAAACCCAATCGCGAACGTGCTTGGAATACAATACCTTGGAGCAACATTCGACATTGTGTTCATAAATAAACATCAATGATAATCTTGAACCAGTTCGTATTCAGACAACCTGCTGCTTTCACGGCAACGTATAAGCTATGGATTCAGCATGAATCGGAAATGGGATATCTATTTTATAATGTTTCATCCTTCGAACAGAGCTTAAACATGCGTATCTAACACGGCAGTTACAGGACTTCTGTTGAAGCACCCTGCAGTGTGACCTGATTGGATACATGCACAGAATACTCGCTACGTTCCATTCTCATCTCCATGCTTATCCGCCCCCGTACGTTCAGATCCAATGCGTAGGGGGTTCGGCCAAATTGAAGATGATATCCACATGTTCTTCATGGCAAATTCTAATGCCGTACCACATAAGCACATTTTGCACGTAACATTTTACAATCGGGGTGTAAGGGGGTGACATTTTCGGAAGGCGCCAAAATGTCCATGTAGTTCCACGTAGTACCCCCTGGACTGCATTATTGCAGACTAACAATGTTCTGGGTTCGACTCCCAGCCAGTATAACCTCTGTGGAGTCTTGATTGATTGATCCGGTTTATTTTACTTCGCTATTCTTCCATCTTTGGCTTGTCGCGAAGCTGAGGATGGGTGATGATATTGATGAAGAGATGCTTACAAGAACATCCGTGCCTAGGTAGGGATTCGAACCAGCGACCCTTGCGTCGTCGTAGCGCGTTATGCTATGCTAATAGAGAGAGGAATAAAGGAAGGGAGGGGGAGATAGAGGATAAATAAGGAAACAATGCAAAATAAATGAATGAGACAAAAGAGAAATTCTAAGACTGAGGAAACCCTAATGAAGAAATAATACTAAGAAGAAACAGGGCGAAAGAGAAAAAGAAGATCATATGACAATCAGTTTTTGTCACATACTTTTTTTTTATTATTCTATATCCTAGGTTTTCTTTATTTTATACTTTTTCGGTAACCTTCGTATCCTCTTGAAGCTTCGGCAGAAAAACACCACGTTTCTAAACCTTTTGTGTTTCTCTGCTTTTGTCAACTTTTCCCCCTTTCGGTCGTAGGAGCTCGGAACCAACAATGTGCTGTGATAAATCTTTCACTATTTTTTGAGCGACTTTTGTGTATTTGGCGACGGAAAGTCAACGTGGGAGGCCAATTACTGGAGGAACATGTTACGTACCGGATGAGGGTAGAACTATTGTTTTCACCCCATTTTAACGCAACACGTGTGCTTGAAGAAGCTGGACCAGGCAAAAAAGGGACGCTTGACCACCAACGTCGTAACTTCAGATTTCCGCGCCTAAAAGTCAGTCCGTTGTATTCGAAGTTTCAAGCTGTCTTTATATAGTGGCAGAACGAACAAACAACTACAGTCTACCGCCAGTTTTTGAACCGACAACACCACTGCGACAGTCGGAGTAAAGATCCGGGACTTTGTCTTTTTTCTACCGCGCCGTGTATTTTATCCTGCGTCAGTGAGTGACAGTGACTAGTTGAACGAATACGTAGTGTTAATTAGTGACCTGTGCACTGGATTCGCGTTATTCGTTTTGTGACGAGGAACATTAATACCACTATGGCGGGCTAATCACGAGAGAAGGAGGGCCTTGGGTCTTCCTAGCCTGCATGAAGCCGACAACAATCGCTCAGCGTCGCGACGTCACACCACTAAAACGCCGCATCGCCACAAATGACGCCCACAGCCCGATTAGAAGCCATGAAATGATACCGCCGAAAGCCGCCAGTCGAGACGCCGACGCCCGACGAGAATTCTACGGAGAGAGAAAGAGAGAGAGGGAGAGAGAGAAATTGGAAGATGAAGCGACACCAACCCACACTTAGATCTACCGTCTAGAAGAGAAGATTGAGATAATGAAGCGACACCTACTGCGTCTTGAGACGACGCCGACGTCCCGCGTGAGATTAGCAGCGAGAATCCACGAGTACCCCCAGTAAAGAAACTTCGCCCGTTTTTCGCCGTCCCCCCAGAAAGAGAGAGAGAGAGACGATGCGAAGCAATTAATCGCTCCATTACGAGGCCGACAAGATTATCGCAGTGATGTTGAAGCGTAGAAGGAAGAGGTGTCCAAGAAGATTGCGAAGTGCCGCTACAAAGAAGAAATGTGGGGAAGTGTTAGTGTTGCAAAGAGGACCGCGCATTGACGTCCCGCCGCCGTTTAGAGGACTACGGTAAACGTCGCTGAAACGTCTAGAACGCCGAGATGGTATAGTATACTACTGTTCATTTTCTATATTGTGAGTGATCATCTACCCAAGCCTCCAAAGATCGGTCGTCGGACGAAAAGATACCAGTATTTAAAATTAAAAGTCGCGAAGGTATTAATTATAATTATTTCTCGCCAACATCATCTAAATTTCACGACAATTGCTAATTCGGAAGATATATTCACAGCATACTGTTGTTTTTCCACGCTCTGCGCCGAACTGTTGAGTAATAATTTTTATTTATGTCACCTTATATGCTTTACTCGGTAAAATATTTGATTAAAAACAGCATAAATCGTGTATCTCTTGCAGAGATCACCTCTCAAGTTTGCTAAGTGCGGGAGTAAGTTAACTTCGTGCTATTTTTAATATATTCATACATAAGTGTCTTCACTTTTCAGTCTGTAAACATGTGTGCCTTGCAGTTGATATCTAAGCCTAATGTTATTGAAGTTCCAAGGCGCATTAGTGATAATTCTACAACAATTATTTAAATGTTTTAATAAATTGCAAGAATAAAAAGTTTACGTGTCTTGCCCGTTGGCAGAATGTAATGAGCACGCGCAGATGAAAGTTTTGTATCTTTAATTCTAAGCAAATTAACGTCTTCGGGCGCAGTTTAATATTCATAAGAAAAACTAAATATTGCATGGTGTCTAAAAAAGGGCCAATGTATTTATCTTAATGTAATTCTTCCCCTGCGGTACGAGAGAGTGTGTGAATGCTTGAATGATAGTGAGGGGTTGTGTAATGTGTCTATTTTTTGTGTGTTATATAATATACATTTTTGTTATCTATGCTTGACTATGATTTGTGTTCATACAAATAGTATACTAATCCTCATAACTGTTGGTATTTATATTTTAGTTCAACGTTAAATCAGCAAAGCATTTTTGCGGGCTAACATCAATTATTATTATTATCTACGTAATTATTATTGATTATTATTATTATTATTCAACGTCACTTTATGCACTAGTCGGCTATTCGTCGGGGGTAAAAACCGATCCGGTCACACGTACCCTGGAATCAAACCGTTGAGCTGGGCCCGGCACCTAGGAAGGGGACTTCGGTCTCCGGACTAAGTGTCAAACATAGGTCATGTACCTGAAGGTCCGGTGAGAATCAGAAGTATGTATGTGAGTGTGTGTGTGTGTGTGGGGGGGTTGTGTGTATGTGTGTTTGTTTATTCCCTCGATTCTCCGTGAAGGCGCCTAAGCAGTGTTGATAGTTTCTGCAATATACTGTATGATCAGTTTTAAAACAATAAGCCTGCTTTTGAGTTTACAGTTTTTTAAGTCCACTTGATGCACAGATCGACTAAACCTACAGTTTAAAGTGCGATCCGAACCATTATGTGCCTCCTCTGGGTATCGAAACTGGAACCTCCCTGATTATGTCATAGGTGGCCTGAAGCCCGTTAGATGATAAAAGGTTTCTCAAAGCGAACGTTGTGCCCGCTTGAAATCACAAACTCTCCTACGTCACTGGATCCAGCGTCCATCTAGTTGTCTAATACAGTTGGCCAGTGAATTGAAAGCAAATTCTTACACCTCCAGTCCAGTACGGTACGTAGTCCAGACCGCCTTGATTCGTGGCTCAAGTGAAAAAAAGTCACCGAAACGCCAGACGCTCAAAAATAATGCCCGGACAAGGTATTATTGTGGTAAAGGCATTCGGTATCATCATTCGCTTCATCGTGCAAGCGCATACATTAGGAAGGTGGGTGGGCTTCGCGAGTACACGTGTGGCATATGCCGCTGGCAGCATCCTCGGTCACGTGGACCATCTGCTCTTCTATTGCGGACCCTTTAGGAAAATATCAGTCTTCATAACGTCAGGAATTCCTCGGGCCTTCATTTGGAAGCGGAGATAGGATCGCAACACGTAGCGGACAGGGTCCAACTTTTGTGCGAGATAAAATCCTCCAAAACAAGGCAGGCAATTAACCACCAGGAGGTGAGAGGCGGCCGTCTCGTCCATCTCCTGCGTATCCTCCCAATGCATGCTGGCCGTAACAAACGGCGACGACCTAATTAAGGGCTGGGTGTATGGAGGGTATTGCTGCAGGAGAGAAACAGACAGAAAGAAGGAAATAGAGACAGAATGGGAGAAAGAGAGGGAGAGAAACAACCATAAAGAGGAAAATAGAGAAACAGAGAGAGAGAGAGAGAGAAATAGAAAGACAGGTTGGAAGAAAGAAGGTGAGAAACAGAGAGGAAGAGAAACAGACAAAGAGGAAATAAAGACAGTGTGTGACAAAGGAGAGAAACAGACAGAAAAGGGTAATAGAGAGATAGAGTAGGAGAAAGGAAAGAAACAGACAGGGATAGAAACAAAGAAAGAGGGAAATATAGTGGAAGAAAGTAGGAAATAGACAAAGTCAGAGAAAGAAGGAGAGAAAGAGAGTGGAAGAGAAATACAGAAACAGGGACACTAGGTAAGAGAGAGAGACGGAGGGAGAGGGTGAGAAACCAAGGGAGGAAGCGATACAGAGACAGAAAGATTGAGATACGTAAAGGTATAGAGAGCGTAAGAGTAAGAAGACCAGGGGGAGGGAGGAAGAGAGAGGGACAAAGAAGGAGAGGAGTTAGGAACAGACAGAAACGGGAAAACACCTAAAGCGAGACAGAGGAAGGGAGTGAGAGAGAGTGAAAGGAAATACAGATATAGCGATACATGTAAAGGGATGCTGAAGGTAAGGGGGGAGGATACGAAAGAGAGGGTAAACAGAAAAACATCTAAGGTGAGAAACAGTGTAAGAGGGGGACAGCGATACGGAGCGACGGAATGAGAGAGTTGGTGGACGACGGGGGAGAAAGAGGGGAGTAGAGGAGAAACAGACATAAACAGGGAGGAAAATAAAGGAATGTATTGTTCTTCAAAAGAACATACAATACTGAGTTTCTTTTTAAGTCTTTTTAAAGAAGACTGATCGGGACGATCTGCAATTTAAAGAGGTGCCCATCCCCCCCAAGGCCGTTGATCAAAATCCCACCCCTTAAATGAATTGTTCATCTCAACCCCCCTCCACACACACACACACAAATATAGTTTGGATAAAACACAGTAATTGATTTCTGTTTGAATGTCGATCATTTGATTTTTTTTAAAATTAAATTTTCGAAATTCGTAAGCTTTACACCAGAGGCGGCAACTTGAAATAAATTTGTGGGGGGAGGGGCAAGGTTGGCATGAACAATATTTTATATATGTAAATATACATAATATCTGTCCCCCTCGGTGAATTTTGGGGAGGCAGAAAGTGCCTTTACCCCCCCCCCCACCTCCGTTATGCTTTACATAACGAAAACTGACAGTCGACTCACCACCTAGAAAACACGACATTGTTTACCACTGGGCGAGATGGCAACAATCGAAAGGCGCATGACATTCGAAACCTTTCATTGAAGTTGAAATTGAAAGACTAAAAAAGGAAAAAGCACGGCTCGCTTTCATGTTTGCTACAGGAAATAGTGTTCTTGTGGATGTTGTAAAATCATAAAATAGATGCTGAACATCTAATAACCATAACTAAGAATCAATAACAAGTCAATCAAACTAAAATATCCCCACATTTTTGTGTGAAGATATGGTAGCTAAACTCTAAAATTTTGTCCCCCCCAAAAATTTCCCATGACGCAAGCACTTCATGAATCCCCCCTGTAGGCACCCCTGATCAGAACCACTATGCCTTCAGCGGGTATCGAACCCGGAATCCATTGCTTACAATGCGCCATATTGGGGATGTATAATTGGCAATTTCCTGAATTCTATTTGGAAAAGTGTTTAAAATGTTGATTAAAATATTCTATTCTGTTCATGTGTGTATGCTTAAGCCATAGGTTGTGAAACAATGAAATATACTGTAGATCAGCATGGTACACATTCGGAATTATTTGTCCCAGTTGGAAGATGAGCTTAATAGTACTAACAGTATAAATAGGAAGTAGGTGCATAAACAATTTTCTATCTCCATAAAATAATTGGGATGGTGGAATAGGTGATAAAAAGTGGACAAATATGTACCATGCAAGAACGTAATCTAAAATTGGAAATGTATGACGTGAGGTCTCTCAGTGCACAAAGTTTGATCTTTTGTAGCTCACGTACTTCCGGAGATATAAACAGCTGCCATGTCGTGATCGTTTCATAAGGATGACTCTATTGCATCCAATCTGCAGTTTCCATGACAACACAGTAGCTTTAAACTTCCGGAGGGTAGAAAAGTTTGATGTTTTGATATATCGATTTGCCACAAAAATTATGACATTGTCTATTCCGTTACCCTCTCTACATGTCTCAGCTTGCGACAAGCATTGTCTGAAAAGAGCAGGAAAACAAATCAGAGCTAAAAAAAAGACATTCTCTTCTCGGTCTTGCTTCAGTAACAACCCTCAGGCTTCCTGCAGACGTGATTCTCTGCTAACCGGATAAGCTTTTCACAAAAATGAAGGGATTAACGAAGAAATAGAAAACATAATGCATCTCTCTCAAGCAGAAAGAGATTGGAAGATTGTGTTACAACTAAATTCTCAGAATTTTCTACACAGCAACGAGTTGTTCCGTAACAATGTCCGATTATTAAGCTATTTGCTTTTCTTATTCTGGATTGGAGCAGTGGTGTGGAGGAAAAAAAATTAGCTGGCTAAAAAAAAACGAAATATTTTCAGGTATACTCTGCTTCAGTGGTCATAGTTTTCCCTATGGCTTCTCCTTCCCCTGTTTTACTTTCTTTCTCTGCTTCGTTATCCTTGTGTCTATCTATTTCACTATATCTTTCCTCTTTCTTTCTTCCTCAGTTTATTTATCTCTCATTCTCTTTTCTTTATCATTCTATCTGTCATCTCTCTTTCTTCCACTATTTCTCTGATTCTCTTCTATCTTTCACGTCTCTTCTTCCACCGTTTCTCTATCTCTGTCTTATCTCTTATCTTCCCTTCTTCTATCTTCCTCCGTCTCTATATCTCCATCTCTTACTTAGATTCTGTTTTCTTCTTTTCGCTGCCATTCCTCTTTCTTCCACCGTCTCTTTATCTCTGTCTCATGCTTTGATTCTTTTCTTCTTCCTTCTATTTCTTCAACTATTTCTCTGTCAATCTCTTCTCTTCTATCATTCTATCATTTCTCTTCCTCCATCGTTTCTGTATCTCTGTCTATGATTCTATTTTCTTTCTATTTTTCTATCTTTCCTTCCTCTTTCATCCATCGTCTATCTATCTCTGGCTTTGATTTGATTTTTATTTCTCTTGTGTCCTCGATTCTCTTTGTGTTTCTTATTTTTCTCCCTTCCTCTCTGTTTCTACATCTTTTCTCACATATATTTCTTCCTTACTACCTTATCTGTCCTCTGCTCTACCATCAGGCGAAAAACCATCTGGCTCTGTAGACGAACTTTCAAACCCAAGCGAGCTCAGGTGATGCAATCAGCTGCTTGCCTTGTCAAAATGCCGTATTCAACACATCGACGTCGCCTTAATTTCGTGCCAAGTGTTTGTATCATCAAGAAGTAGAAATAATCTCTATGCACCATATTATACATCCAGTCCATATAAGCCACGGTCGATCTTTACTTTCAGTCATCAATAAACAAACAAATTAATGGAGATTAAGACTAGTGGGGACGCGAGAAAAAAGTAGGTGGGCACCCAGAGGAGTACAAGTAGCTGATGGAAGGTACACAAATTTCTCAGAATGGAGATTACTGTACAGGGTGTCCGAAAAGGTCAGCATCGTAGGCCACATCACAGTATTTGTTAAAAATGGCCTCCGCCGAGTTCCAAACAGGTCTGTATGCGGAATCAAAGTTTGTTGAACACACAGGGAACATAATCTGGAGTTATGACATGTCATTTGCAAATATAGTCAGGTATCTGGATAGGTATACTGTAATTACCCATTCACTAACATAGCTTTCTGCAAGGAAGCAAGAACATTAAAATATCTACTGTGAAGAGCCATGTAACGCAACAAAAGAACAAATCACAGTAAATTTAACGATTTGCTGTATTGCATGATTTTTCAGGCACCCTGTTTGCCGCAATGATTACACGTTGACAGAATATTTTTTTTTTAAAACTGAGAGGGGAAGCCAATTTTTTTCTTCGAGCGGGGGGGGGGGGCTTTGCTCACCTAGACTCCCCTTCGCGTCGCCATGTATAACATACACCATCACAACTACATCTTACTACTTCTTTCAGTCCACTGTATAGTTCAAGTCCTGATTCGAACGCCAGTTTCTTGTTCCATTGTCTAATAGTTCGTACGGATGGCGCTAGATGGCTTATAGAATTGACCGTTAACGCTCGAACAGGCAAACGATCGGCATACGCTCGTTTACGTATAACCGTAACGTGTCTGTGATAGTGGGACTTTCAAATATGGATCGTGAATTGAAAAACGCCGTGAAATTGAAACTAAAGAGAAAATAATCATCATTTGCATGTTAAAATGTAATTTAGCCTATCTTACCAATACATAGTAATATGAAAATTAATAGATTATTATGGACTGAAACTACCAGGACGAATTTTTACACATATATTTGTACGATTATTGTCCCATTGAAATGATATTTGATATTCTACAGGGTGTCATTTTAATGGCGCCCACGGACCACAGATTCGTATAGAGGACATCAAAACAAACAACTTTTCTCAGTAACATTTTTCTCGTTGGTGCGTCGATTCGACGTTACAGCTGTTCAAAAAAGACAGTTTTGCCGCCTGGATGCTGGCAACCCAACACAACATTTGTTCGTATCTGTGACGTCATTTCCTGCGGCGAAACAGCGCACGGCAGGGTTGCAAGGAACACACAAATTTTGTGAAAATTGACAAACTACCAACCACATGATTAGGTGTAAAACGAATCGAGAAACGCGTCCAGTAGACCGAACATCATAGGCTACCAGCCAGAAGATCAGCAGTCATCCCAGGGGAAGGGGGAAGTGAACCAATGATATGAGAAATGGTAAAAACGTATTCAAAATGAAATGTCAATGTCGGATTTTGTCTCAGCCTACATATCAAATATCAACAACAATAAATTTTATTGGACTTGCAGCTTACACGTGGCTGTTTACGCCCAGCTACATGTCAAATATTTGCAAATCTCGGTGCAAGGTTGATATCTACAGGTTTGTGTCCAGTACCTTTTGTTCTGATAACGGAAGTCTCCGAGTTTAACATTGTTACATTACGGCTAAAACACGTACAACCACAGTAACAATCTAATGATGAATCAGTGGCGAATATACTGCACTGTTCACAGTTGCAAACTATTACATGTGTATCCGGTGCATAGATAAACACAGTCGTCGGAGAGCTTTTACTACTACTACTTATATCCCTGTTTTTTCAACCATTTTTGTCACTTGCCTCATAATGCCCTGAATATACATTATATTATGTGTTGCTTACCTTTAGAATTTTGAGTTCTTTCATTTTTACTTTGTCATCTGTTCAGTGTGTCACAGACAACTAGTATCAGAAGGACGAAGTAGCTAGACTAAATTGTAGATGCCAACTTGGTAACTAGATTTCCAAATATGGAGAGGGGGAGAGAGAGAGAGGATTTGACATGTAAGCTGAGACAAAATTCGATATGACCACTTCCACTTGAATTCTATTTTCTTTCTACCATTATTCGTATCGTGTACTTCCTGTTAGGTTAAAGAACGTCTTTTACGGTACATAATGTGGCTGATTGTAGCTATGTAAATTTTCACAGAATATGATTGTTCCTGGCAACCCTGAAACGCATCGCTTCACGACGGGATATGACTTTACAAATGCAATCAAATGTGTGTGGTTGCCAGCATTCAGGCGGCAAGACGGGCTTTTTTTTGAACGACTGTAGCGCCGAAATGATGCACCAACGAGAAAAATGTTACTGAGAAATGTTGTTTGTTTTGATGTTCTCTATAAGTTTCCGTGGTCCGTGGGCGCCATTAAAATGACAATGTAGCACAATAACCCAACCTAGCAAGGATAACTACAACATCACGTCATGAAATCTCAGAAGAGACTGAATTAGCAACATTTAATTTACTCCACGTGGACTTGACAAGTACTGTCAGTTCCTAAAACGGACGCTATTGGTGGGAAAGATTTGAGGGGACGATATACTGGGCTCCACGTGGACTTGTCTTGTGGTTGTCAGAGGGAAAATGATCTTCCGGAACTCTCTCTGAAGTAAAATGAAGTTCGAATCACGACTCGAACTTTACCAGTACGATTTTGCTGTATCTACATTTCATACAGGTCATGTCGAGGTACTTTTTTCAGCTTTTCTCACGAGTCCATTAAAATCGTTTACCACAACAAAGCTATTACTGTAATAGGCCACACACAGAGAGAGGGCGGGGCTGTAGTAGAGGTTATCACTTCATTGGTCAAGCAATAAATCAGTATAATTACACAATCGCTTTGAACGATAAGCACAAGTTCAGGCACGTTGGGGGGACCTGAAAGGGTATTTGTGCTGGACTGTTGACCTGTGGTTTGGAATAAGCTTCAAAGGATATACAAAGGCCAGTGTCAATGGGGGTTGTGCGATACTGCTCTGGTGTCCAAAAAAAGGTCGAGAGGTGTTCATTACGTACAACAGCTCTTTGGGATCGGTTCCTCAAGGCTTGAGAGGTCTTCCTTGTGGTTTCCATGGTTACGAGGGCACGCTTTAACCCAGCTAATTAAGAACTTTCCATGGGACGTCATTGGAAAAATAAGCGCTCGGTCTAAGATAAAGGCTGGCAAGTTCAGATTGTGAAAACGTATTGGTGTCGGTGCAGCCATGAAGTATGGCGGAATGGATAAACAAAGGGGAAAGTACTGAAAATGTAGTCTCATTACTATATCATTATAGTAAGGACAATGTTAGGACCTAACAAGTGAAATGTGGTATCTTGGTATCCATCATGTGAATGTTAGTGATAGTGGTTCCTTATTAGCACGGTGTTTTGACTGAACCTTATCTACCATCTTTTTCAAGATATAATTTCTTGCTTGTCTTCTCTACAGTGGAGACTGGGGATTGAATCTACTACTGATATAGTGCGTTAACGATGGACGCAGACAGAAGAAAATTCGAGAAGGGGGGGGGGGGGTCACCCACAACTGATCCTGTACTTAACAACTTCACAGTATTATTGTATACAGTCACTACGGGTTTTATAAACGCATGCGGCGGTCTCCGTGGCAGAGTGGGTTCGAATCCCAGCCTGCCATGGGTGTTTTTTTCTGTCCATCAATTTCATCATATTGCACTCATTCCCATCGTCGCGATTAGACAAAAGAGGCTGAAATGGGAAGTAAAAGAAATCAAATTAATCAACCGATCAAAACGCATGTATTTTATGGGACCGAATATAATAGGTTCAATCAATATACTACGCCGACCGTTGAGTGTGTGTGTGTTGGTGGGGATGGGGTTCTAGCTCTTGTCAAGGGGAATTGAAATGCCTTATCCAAAAAAGCAGAGAAGTTAAAGATTGGAGAAGGAACTTTGGGACAATCATTAGGGAATTTTCAGTCTGTACCAGGAGAAACACGAGAAAGAGGAAGTGAAAATGGAGGGGGAAGGGTTGTGAGTGCAGGAATGAACACTGTTTTGAAAATGTTTCAGGAATTCCAAACGTTTCAAGAATGTCTCGA
>NC_139234.1:65678661-65848510 GCF_977018435.1 Lepisma saccharinum | reverse complement strand
CACACAACGGGCGGCGTAGTATATTGATTGAACCTATATTCGGTCCCATAAAATACATGCGTTTTGATTGGTTGATTAATTTGATTTCTTTTACTTCCCATTTCAGCCTCTTTTGTCTAATCGCGATGATGAGAATGAGTGCAATATGACGAAATTGATGGACAAAAAAAAAACACTCATGGCAGGCCGGGATTCGAACCACTCTGCCACGGAGACCGCCGCATGCGTTTATAAAACCCGTAGTGACTGTATACAATAATACTGTGAAGTTGTTAAGTACAGGATCAGTTGTGGGTGACCCCCCCCTTCTCGAATTTTCTTCTGTCTGCGTTCATCGTTAACGCACTATATCAGTAGTAGATTCAATCCCCAGTCTCCACTGTAGAGAAGACAAGTAAGAAATTATATCTTGAAAAAGATTGTAGATAAGGTTCAGTCAAAACACCGTGCTAATAGGGAACCACTATCACTAACATTCACATGATAGATACCAAGATACCACATTTCACTTGTTAGGGCCTAACATTGTCCTTACTATAATGATATAGTAATGAGACTACATTTTCAGTACTTTCCCCTTTGTTTATCCATTCCTCCATAGTTCATGGCTGCACCGACACCAATACGTTTTCACAATGTGAACTTGCCAGCCTTTATCTTAGACCGAGCGCTTGTTTTTCCAATGACGTCCCATGGAAAGTTCTTAATTAGCTGGGTTAAAGCGTGCCCTCGTAACCATGGGAACCACAAGGAAGACCTCTCAAGCCTTGAGGAACCGATCCCCAAGAGCTGTTGTACGTAATGAACACCTCTCGACCTTTTTTTTGGACACCAGAGCAGTATCGCACAACCCCCATTGACACTGGCCTTTGTTTATCCTTTGAAGCTTATTCCAAACCACAGGTCAACAGTCCAGCACAAATACCCTTTCAGGTCCCCCCAACGTGCCTGTACTTGTGCTTATCGTTCAAAGCGATTGTGTAATTATACTGATTTATTGCTTGACCAATGAAGTGATAACCTCTACTACAGCCCCACCCTCTCTCTGTGTGTGGCCTATTACAGTAATACCTTTGTTGTGGTAAACGATTTTAATGGACTCGTGAGAAAAGCTGAAAAAAGTACCTCGACATGACCTGTATGAAATGTAGATGCAGCAAAATCTTACTGGTAAAGTTCGAGTCGTGATTCGAACGCCATTTTACTTCAGAGAGAGTTCCGGAAGATCATTTTCCCTCTGACAACCACAAGACAAGTCCACGTGGAGCCCAGTCTATCGTCCCCTCAAATCTTTCCCACCAATAGCGTCCGTTTTAGGAACTTGTCAAGTCCACGTGGAGTAAATTAAATGTTGCTAATTCAGTCTCTTCTGAGATTTCATAACGTGATGTTGCGGTTATCCTTGCTAGGTTCGGTTATTGTGCTGTGTTATTTTTTTTATACAATGTGGAGACTAGAGTACTGGATTGGGCCACTTTCGCTCGAAAATACTCGATCGAATCTCCCACGCTCATGATACGCTCGAATATATACAGGGTGTCATTTTAATGGCGCCCACGGACCACGCAAACGTATAGAGGACATCAAAACAAACAATATTTCTCAGTAACATTTTTCTCGTTGGTGCATCATTTCGGCGCTACAGTCGTTAAAAAAAAGCCCGTTTTGCCGCCTGAATGCTGGCAACCTCACACATTTGATTGCATTTGTGATGTCATATCCCGTCGTGAAGCGCTGCGTTTCAGGGTTGCCAGGAACACTCATATTCTGTGAAAATTTACATAGCTACAATCAGCCACATTATGTACCGTAAAAGACGTTCTTTAACCTAACAGGAAGTAAACGATACGAATAATGGTAGAAAGAAAATAGAATTCAAGTGGAAGTGGTCATATCGAATTTTGTCTCGGCTTACATGTCAATTCCTCTCTCCCTCCCCCTCTCCATATTTGGAAATCTAGTTACCAAGTTGGCATCTACAATTTAGTCTAGCCACTTCGTCCTTCTGATACTAGTTGTCTGTATCAGGCAAGTGACAAAAATTGTTGAAAATACAGGGATATAAGTAGTAGTAGTAATACAAGCTCTCCGACGACTGTGTTTATCTATGCACCGGATACACATGTAATAGTTTGCAACTGTGAACAGTGCAGTATATTCGCCACTGATTCATAATTAGATTGTTACTGTGGTTGTACGTGTTTTAGCCGTAATGTAACAATGTTAAACTCGGAGACTTCCGTTATCAGAACAAAAGGCACTGGACACAAATCTGTAGATATCAACCTTGCACCGAGATTTGCAAATATTTGACATGTAGCTGGGCGTAAACAGCCACGTGTCAAGTCCAATAAAATTTATTGTTGTTGATATTTGATATGTAGGCTGAGACAAAATCCGACATTGACATTTCATTTTGAATACGTTTTTACCATTTCTCATAACATTGGTTCACTTCCCCCTTCCCCTGAGATGACTGCTGATCTTCTGGCTGGTAGCCTATGATGTTCGGTCTACTGGACGCGTTTCTCGATTCGTTTTACACCTAATCATGTGGTTGGTAGTTTGTCAATTTTCACAAAATTTGGGTGTTCCTTGCAATCCTGCCGTGCGCTGTTTCGCCGCAGGAAATGACGTCACAGATACGATCAAATGTTGTGTTGGGTTGCCAGCATCCAGGCGGCAAAACTGTCTTTTTTGAACATCTGTAACGTCGAATCGACGCACCAACGAGAAAAATGTTACTGGGAAAAGTTGTTTGTTTTGATGTCCTCTATACGAATCTGTGGTCCGTGGGCGCCATTAAAATGACACCCTGTAGAATATCAAATATCATTTCAATGGGACAATAATCGTACAAATATGTGTAAAAATTCGTCCTGGTAGTTTCAGTCCATAATAATCTATTAATTTTCATATTGCTATGTATTGGTAAGATAGGCTAAATTACATTTTAACATGCAAATGATGATTATTTTCTGTTTAGTTTCAATTTCACGGCTTTTTTCAATTCACGATCCATATCTGAAAGTCCCACTATCACAGACACGTTACGGTTATACGTAAACGAGCGTATGCCGATCGTTTGCCTGTTCGAGCGTTAACGGTCAATTCTATAAGCCATCTAGCGCCATCCGTACGAACTATTAGACAATGGAACAAAAAACTGGCGTTCGAATCAGGACTTGAACCATACGGTGGACTGAAAGAAGTAGTAAGATGTAGTTGTGTTGGTGTATGTTATACAGTGGCGACGCGAAGGGGAGTCTAGGTGGGCAAAGCCCCCCCCCCCCAGCTCGAAGAAAAAAATTGGCTTCCCCTCTCAGTTTTCAGAAAAAAATATTCTGTCAACGTGTAATCATTACCGCAAGCAGGGTGCCTGAAAAATCATGCAATACAGCAAATCGTTAAATTTACTGTGATTTGTTCTTTTGTTGCGTTACATGGCTCTTCACAGTAGATACTTAGATGTTCTTGCTTCCTTGCAGAAAGCTATGTTAGTGAATGGGTAATTACAGTATACCTATCCAGATACCTAGACTATATTTGCAAATGACATGTCATAACTCCAGATTATGTTCCCTGTGTGTTCAACAAACTTTGATTCCGCATACAGACCTGTTTGGAACTCGACGGAGGCCATTTTTAACAAATACTGTGATGTGGCCTACGATGCTGAACTTTTTGGATACCCTGTACAGTATTCTCCATTCTGAGAAACTTGTGTACCTTCCACTACTTGTACTCCTCTGGGTGCCCACTTACTTTTTTCTCGCGTCCCCACTAGTCTTAATCTCCATTAATTTGTTTGTTTATTGATGACTGAAAGTGAAGATCGACCGTGGCTTATATGGACTGGATGTACAGGGTGGCTCAATAAGTCACTTAACACCCCCAGTACAAGGCCACTGCGGCATGGAACGTGGAAATGGCGATGACCAATCGTTGCCTGGCCAAGAGGAAACCACACTGACGTCACCCGCATGGTCGGCAGCCATCTTGATGCCCGCCATCTTGAATTCAACTTCAGAATTTTAAATGGGAAGGGGTCGTGCGACATATCAAAATGGGCTAGAATTTCACCAGGAAAACAACTGTGACATTTGTTTTCACCTAACTTTAAATTTAAGGGCGATTTCCGCATGGGAGAGTGACACGTCCTTTCTTTTTTGCTTAAATGTTTATTGTTCAAATTATCGTTAGTATGTGATTATGTGGTATTTATTGTTAGACCAATCACTGAAAATGTCCGGATATTGACTTACTGGCATGTACATATCTTGTAGTATTGGTTGGCATGGGAATTACGATTGTGTTTTGTCTTTTCATAAAAGTTTAAAAGAGTGATGATGTGAATTGATCGTGTCAAGAGTAGCATATTTCCTTTTTCACAGATCTGAACGAAAATGCCACTAACACGTGAGGAACGGATTGCCATCATATTGATGTCAGGGGAGAGAAGTACGCGTGACATTGCCGCAGACTTCAAGAACCGCAATCCTGTAAGACAACCGGTGTCACATGTGGCCGTCAGCCAGTTGCTGGCAAAGTTTCAAGATACTGGACAAGCCGCGACATGGACGTCCGAAAACAGCCACGGATGAGGGTACTGCTGTAGCGGTGTTGGCATCATTTGCAAAGTCCCCAACCCGTAGCACACGGAGACTGGCGCTGGAAAGCGGTGTCAGCAGGGGTTCAATTCAAAGGATTGTACGTGACCACCACTGGCATCCGTATAAGATACAGCTGCAGCAGCACCTTAGTGAGGACGACCCAGACAGGCGTTTGCAGTTTTGTGAGTGGGCTATAACACAACTGCAACGTGACCCTGCCGTTGGTTACAAGATACTGTTCAGTGATGAGGCTAATTTTTATGTGTCGGGAGAGGTGAATAAGCAAAATCTGCGGTACTGGTCACCCGAAAATCCACATTGGACAGATCCCAGCAAGGTGACGGGAGGCGGGAAGCTAATGGTGTGGTGTGGTACTTGGGGTTCCCGACTTGTTGGTCCATTTTTCATTGAGGGCAACTTAAATGCAGAGGGCAATTTGCTTCTGCTACGGGAGCAGATCTTACCATCCTTACTGTCCGAGGATGGGAGCTATCCTGAATGGTTCCAGCAAGATGGTGCTCCACCGCACTATGGGATGATAGTCCGTCCGTACCTGGATCAACAATTCCCTCACCACTGGATTGGTCGCCGAGGGACTGTGGAATGGCCTGCACGCTCACCTGACCTGACACCATTGGACTTTTACCTCTGGGGACACCTGAAAGCCATGGTGTATGCTACGAAAATCAGGGATCTGGCCCACTTGCGCACACGCATTGTGGATGCCTGTACTGCAATAACTCCTGAGGTTCTTCAGAATGTGGTAAGGTCATGGGAGAGACGATTACACGTGTGTGTTGCGCAAGAGGGACGTCATATTGAGCATGTGTTATAACTTTGTGGTATTGTGGTATTGTATTGTGGGTGGCGTCAATGTGGTTCCCCCTTGGCCTGATAACGATTGGTCATCACCATTTCCATGTTGCGCGCTGCAGTGGCCTTGTACTGGGGGTGTTAAGTGACTTATTGAGCCACCCTGTATAATATGGTGCATAGAGATTATTTCTACTTCTTGATGATACAAACACTTGGCACGAAATGAAGGCGACGTCGATGTGTTAAATACGGCATTTTGACAAGGCAAGCAGCTGATTGCATCACCTGAGCTCGCTTGGATTTGAAAGTTCGTCGACAGAGCCAGATGGTTTCTGGAGCATAGGACAGATAAGGTAGTAAGGAAGAAAGATATGTGAGAAAAGATGTAGAAGCGAGAGGAAGAGAGAAAAATAAGAAACACAAAGAGAATCAAGGACACAAGAGAAATAGTGGAAGAAAGAGAAAGATAAAGATAAATAAAGAGAATCAAAGTCAGAGATAGATAGACGATGGATGAAAGAGGAAGGAAAAGTAGAGAAATAGAAAGAAAATAGAATCATAGACAGAGATACAGAAACGATGGAGGAAGAGGAATGATAGAAGAGAAGAGATTGACAGAGAAATAATGGAAGAAATAGAAAGAAGAAAATAGAATCAAAGCATGAGGCGGAGATAAAGAGACGGTGGAAGAAAGACGAATGGCAGCGAAAAGAAGAAAACAGAATCGAAGTAAGAGATGGAGATATAGAGACGGAGGAAGATAGAGGAAGGGCAGATAAGAGAAAAGAGAATCAAAGACAGATAGAGAAACGGAGGAAGAAGAGACGTGAAAGATAGAAGAGAATCAGAGAAATTGTGGGTGAAAGAGAAAGGACAGATAGAATGATAAAGAAAAGAGAATGAAAGAGAGAAATAAACTGAGGAAGAAAGAAAGAGGAAGGATAGAAAGATATAGTGAAATAGATAGACACAAGGATAACGAAGCAGAGAAAGAAAGTAAAACAGGGAAAACTATGACCACTGAAGCAGAGCATACCTGAGAATATTTCGTTTTTTTTTAGCCAGCTAATTTTTTTTTCTCCACACCACTGCTCCAATCCAGAATAAGAAAAGCAAATAGCTTAATAATCGGACATTGTTACGGAACAACTCGTTGCTGTGTAGAAAATTCTGAGAATTTAGTTGTAACACAACCTTCCAATCTCTTTCTGCTTGAGAGAGATGCATTATGTTTTCTATTTCTTCGTTAATCCCTTCATTTTTGTGAAATGCTTATCCGGTTAGCAGAGAACCACGTCTGCAGGAAGCCTGAGGGTTGTTACTGAAGCAAGACCGAGAAGAGAATGTCTTTTTTTAGCTCTGATTTGTTTTCCTGCTCTTTTCAGACAATGCTTGTCGCAAGCTGAGACATGTAGAGAGGGTAACGGAATAGACGATGTCATAATTTTTGTGGCAAATCGATATATCAAAACATCAAACTTTTCTACCCTCCGGAAGTTTAAAGCTACTGTGTTGTCACGGAAACTGCAGATTGGATGCAATAGAGTCATCCTTATGAAACGATCACGACATGGCAGCTGTTTATATCTCCGGAAGTACGTGAGCTACAAAAGATCAAACTTTGTGCACTGAGAGACCTCACGTCATACATTTCCAATTTTAGATTACGTTCTTGCATGGTACATATCTTTGTTCACTTTTTATCACCTATTCCACCATTCTAATTATTTTATGGAGATAGAAAATTGTTTATGCACCTACTTCCTATTTATACTGTTGGTACTATTAAGCTCATCTTCCAACTGGGACAAATAATTCCGAATGTGTACCATGCTGATCCTTATTTCATTGTTTCACAACCTATTGGCTTAAGCATACACACATGAACAGAATAGAATATTTTAATCAACATTTTAAACACTTTTCCAAATAGAATTCAGGAAATTGCCAATTATACATCCCCAATATGGGACTAAATTTGTCTTTGTTCCGGTGGCCTCCCTGGTGGCGTAGTGGTGACGTCGCATTGTAAGCTAGGGATTCCGGGTTCGATACCCGCTGAAGGCATAGTGGTTCTGATCAGGGGTGCCCACAGGGGGGGGATTCATGACGTGCTTGCGTCATGGAAAATTTTTGGGGGGGACAAAATTTTATAGTTTAGCTACCATATCTTCACAAAAATGTGGGGATCGTTTCGTTTGATTGACTTATTTATTTTTAGTTATGGTATTAGATGTTCAGCATCTACTTTATGATTTAACAACATCCACAAGAACACTATTTCCTGTAGCAAACATAAAAGTGAGCCGTGCTTTTTCCTTTTTTATTCTTTCAATTTCAACTTCGATGAAAGGTTTCGAATGTTATGCGCCTCGATTGTTGGCATCTCGCTCAGTGGTAAACAATGTCTGGCGTTTTCTTCGTAGTAGTTTTGAGTCGACTGTCAGTTTTCGTTGTGTAAAGCATAGGCGTCGACTTCGGAGGTGGTGGGGGGGGGGGTAAATACACTTTCTGCCTCCCAAAATTCACTGAGGGGGACAGATATTATGTATATTTACATATATAAAATATTGTTCATGCCAACCTTGCCCCTCCAAATTTATTTCAAGTTGCCGCCTCTGGTGTAAAGCTTACGAATTTCTAAAATTTAATTTAAAAAAAAATCAAATTAATGATATTCAAACAGAAATCAATTACTGTGTTTTATCCAAACTATATTTGTGTGTGTGTGTGTGGAGGGGGGTTGAGATGAACAATTCTTTTAATGGGTAGGATTTTGATGAGCGGCTTTGTGGGGATGCGTCCACGGCCTTGGGGGGGGGGGGGGGATGGACACCCCTGGTTCGGATCCCACTTTTAATTACAGATCGGCCCGATCAGTCTTCCTTAAAAAGACTTAAAAAGAAACTCAGTATTGTATGTTCTTTTGGAGAATAATACATTCCTTCCTTTTTCCCCCCTGTTTATGTATCAGTTTCTCATCTCCTCCCCTCTTTCTCCTCCGTCGTCCACCAACTCTCATTCCGTCGCTCCCTATCTCTGTCCCCCTCTTACACTGTCTCTCCCCTTAGGTATTTTTCGTTTTCTGATTCTCGCCCTCCTTCGTATCCTCCCCCCTTACCTTCAGCATCCCTTTTCATGTATCGCTATATCTGTATTTCCTTTCACTCTCTCTCACTCCCTTCCTCTGTCTCGCTTTAGGTGTTTTCCAGTTTCTGTCTGTTCCTAACTCCTCTCCTTCTTTGTCCCTCTCTCTTCCTCCCTCCCCCTGTCTTCTTACTCTTACGCTCTCTATACCTTTACATATCTCAATCTTTCCGTCTCTGTATCGCTTCCTCCCTTGGTTTCTCACCCTCTCCCTCCTTCTCTCTCTCTTACCTAGTGTCCCTGTTTCTGTATTTCTCTTCCACTCTCTTTCTCTCCTTCTTTCTCTGACTTTGTCTATTTCCTTCTTTCTTCCACTATATTTCCCTGTTTCTTTGTTTCTATCCCTGTCTCTGTTTCTTTCCTTTCTCCTACTCTATCTCTCTATTACCCTCTTTCTGTCTGTTTCTCTCCTTTGTCACACACTGTCTTTATTTCCTCTTTGTCTGTTTCTCTTCCTCTCTGTTTCTCACCTTCTTTCTTCCAACCTGTCTTTCTATTGCACTCTTTATCTCTCTCTGTTTCTCTATTTTCCTCTTTATGGTTGTTTCTCTCCCTCTCTTTCTCCCATTCTGTCTCTATTTCCCTCTTTCTGTCCGTTTCTCTCCTGCAGCAAGACCCTCCATACACCCAGCCCTTAATTAGGTCGTCGCCGTTTGTTACGGCCAGCATGCATTGGGAGGATACGCAGGAGATGGACGAGACGGCCGCCTCTCACCTCCCGGTGGTTAATTGCCTGCCTTGTTTTGGAGGATTTTATCTCTCACAAAAGTTGGATCCTGTCCGCTACGTGTTGCGATCCTATCTCCGCTTCCAAATGAAGGCCCGAGGAATTCCTGACGTTATGAAGACTGATATTTTCCTAAAGGGTCCGCAATACAAGAGCAGATGGTCCACGTGACCGAGGATGCTGCCAGCGGCATATGCCACACGTGTACTCGCGAAGCCCACCCACCTTCCTAATGTATGCGCTTGCACGATGAAGCGAATGATGATACCGAATGCCTTTACCACAATAATACCTTGTCCGGGCATTATTTTTGAGCGTCTGGCGGTTCGGTGACTTTTTTCACTTGAGCCACGAATCAAGGCGGTCTGGACTACGTACCGTACTGGACTGGAGGTGTAAGAATTTGCTTTCAATTCACTGGCCAACTGTATTAGACAACTAGATGGACGCTGGATCCAGTGACGTAGGAGAGTTTGTGATTTCAAGCGGGCACAACGTTCGCTTTGAGAAACTTTTTATCATCTAACGGGCTTCAGGGCTCTCCAATGACGTAGTGGTAATGTCGTCACCTTGTAATCAGGGAGGTTCCAGGTTCGATACCCGGAGGAGGCACATAGTGGTTCGGATCGCACTTTAAACTGTAGGTTTAGTAGATCTGTGCATAAAGTGGACTTAAAAAACTGTAAACTGAAAAGCAGGCTTATTGTTTTAAAACTGATGATACAGTATATTGCAGAAACTATCAACACTGCTTAGGCGCCTTCACGGAGAGTCGAGGGAATAAACAAACACGCATACACACAACCTTCCCCCCCACACACTCACATACATACTTCTGATCTTCTTTTTCTCTTTCGCCCTGTTTCTTCTTAAGTATTATTTCTTCATTAGGGTTTCCTAAGTCTTAGAATTTCTCTTTTGTCTCATTCATTTATTTTGCATTGTTTCCTTATTTATCCTCTATCTCCCCCTCCCTTCATTTATTCCTCTCTCTATTAGCATAGCATAACGGGCTACGACGACGCAAGGGTCGCTGGTTCGAATCCCTACCTAGGCACGGATGTTCTTGTAAGCATCTCTTCATCAATATCATCACCCATCCTCAGCTTCGCGACAAGCCAAAGATGGAAGAATAGTAGTGTTGCCCACGGGACGAGACGGGACAGGCTTTTAAAAATTCGAGACGAGACGAAATTGATCATGTGTCTCTTTGACAAACGAATATTTTCGAGACGAGACAGCATTTCACAGCATTTCCACGAGACGAGACAGGCCAAAGTCTCGTCTCGTGGGCAACACTGAATACACTCAATCAAGACTCCACAGAGGTTATACTGGCTGGGAGTCGAACCCAGAACCTTGTTAGTCTGCAATAATGCAGTCCAGGGGGTACTACGTGGAACTACATGGACATTTTGGCGCCTTCCGAAAATGTCACCCCCTTACACCCCGATTGTAAAATGTTACGTGCAAAATGTGCTCATGTGGCACGGCATTAGAATTTCCCATGAAGAACATGTGGATATCATCTTCAATTTGGCCGAACCCCCTACGCATTGGATCCGAACGTACGGGGGCGGATAAGCATGGAGATGAAAATGGAACGTAGCGAGTATTCTGTGCATGTATCCAATCAGGTTACACTGCAGGGTGCTTCAACAGAAGTCCTGTAACTGCCGTGTTAGATACGCATGTTAAAGCTCTGTTCCAAGGATGAAACATTATAAAATAGATATCCCATTTCCGTTTCATGCTGAATCCATAGCTTATACGTTGCCGTGAAAGCAGCAGGTTGTCTGAATACGAACTGGTTCAAGATTATCATTGATGTTTATTTATGAACACAATGTCGAATGTTGCTCCAAGGTATTGTATTCCAAGCACGTTCGCGATTGGGTTTCTGTCGGTTCTGACATACAAGCGATCGGTACATTGTCTCCCACTTGTTAGTATCCGGAGTTCGAATCCAGGCGTGACTAGCTATGTGACTTGTCCATTAACCACCCCAGCATTGAGTTATGCTGTCTGACTCTCGCACGATAATCAAGTTTTCATAGTTACGTTCACGGACCTGGTGGTAACTGTCCCTATAGTATCACCATACACTGCAATGATTTTTTGCCAATCAATTGAAATTCATTCTTTTCTTGCGTATTGATTTTCAGTGTGTAGCTATTTCTTCATATTTTATATTATTATTATTACTACTACTTCCGCAACAATTTGTTTGGATTTGTATTGAATTCCCTTCATGAGACATAGCCCGTACGTATCTTGTAAAAGTGGCCCTTGTGCCAGAAACACGTGCCCTCCAATAAAGGCATTTATAATAATCATTACTTTTACTGTCATTACAAAATTATGTCCACCCATGCTGTTGAAATTATTTACAATTAGGTTTTTGGTTTTTATTAAAACCGGTTTTTGCAGCACAATTTTTTTTAAAAAAAAACAGAAACCTAGAAACCTCCAAAAGTTGTTTACGAAAACAGAAACCGAAACGGAAGGGTTTTTAGGAACAGGAACCGAAACACAAGGGTTTTGAGGAACCGAAACAGAAACACAAGAGTTTTGAGGGACCGAAACAGAAACACAAGGGTTTTGAGGGACCGTGACCGAAACACAAAGGTTTTGAGGGACCGAAACCGAAACACAAGGGTTTTCAGGGACCGAAACCGAAACACAAGGGTTTTCAGGAACAGAAACCGAAACACAATGGTTTTGAGGAACCGAAACCGAAACACAAGGATTTTGAGGAACCGAAACCGAAACACAATGGTTTTGAGGAAACGAAACCGAAACAGAAGGGTTTTGAGGAACAGAAACCGAAAGACAAGGGTTTTGAGGAACAGAAACCGAAAGACAAGGGTTTTGAGGAACAGAAACCGAAAGACAAGGGTTTTGAGGAACAGAAACCGAAAGACAAGGGTTTTGAGGAACAGAAACCGAAAGACAAGGGTTTTGAGGAACAGAAACCGAAAGACAAGGGTTTTGAGGAACCGAAATCGAAACGCAAGGGTTTTGAGGAACCGAAATCGAAACGCAAGGGTTTTGAGGAAACGAAACCGAAACGCAAGGGTCTTGAGGAAACGAAACCGAAACGCAAGGGTTTTGAGGAACAGAAACCGAAAGACAAGGGTTTTGAGGAACAGAAACCGAAAGACAAGGGTTTTGAGGATCAGAAACCGAAAGACAAGGGTTTTCAGGAACCGAAACCGAAACACATGGGTTTTGAGGAACCGAAACCGAAACACAAGGATTTTGAGGAACCGAAATCGAAACATAAGGGTTTTGAGGAACCGAAAGCGAAAGACAAGGGTTTTGAGGAACCGAAAGCGAAACACAAGGGTTTTGAGGAAACTAAACCGAAACACAAGGGTTTTGAGGAAACGAAACCGAAAGACAAGGGTTTTGAGGAAACTAAACCGAAAGACAAGGGTTTTGAGGAAACGAAACCGAAAGACAAGGGTTTTCAGGAAACTAAACCGAAAGACAAGGGTTTTGAGGAACCGAAAGCGAAAGACAAGGGTTTTGAGGAAACTAAACCGAAACACAAGGGTTTTGAGGAAACGAAACCGAAAGACAAGGGTTTTGAGGAAACTAAACCGAAAGACAAGGGTTTTGAGGAAACGAAACCGAAAGACAAGGGTTTTGAGGAAACGAAACCGAAAGACAAGGGTTTTGAGGAAACTAAACCGAAACACAAGGGTTTTGAGGAACCGAAAGCGAAAGACAAGGGTTTTGAGGAAACTAAACCGAAACACAAGGGTTTTGAGGAAACGAAACCGAAAGACAAGGGTTTTGAGGAAACTAAACCGAAAGACAAGGGTTTTGAGGAACCGAAAGCGAAACACAAGGGTTTTGAGGAACCGAAAGCGAAAGACAAGGGTTTTGAGGAACCGAAAGCGAAACACAAGGGTTTTGAGGAAACTAAACCGAAACACATGGGTTTTGAGGAACCGAAACCGAAACACAAGGATTTTGAGGAACCGAAATCGAAACATAAGGGTCTTGAGGAACCGAAACCGAAAGACAAGGGTTTTGAGGAACCGAAACCGAAAGACAAGGGTTTTGAGGAACCGAAACCGAAAGACAAGGGTTTTGAGGAACCGAAAGCGAAACACAAGGGTTTTGAGGAAACTAAACCGAAACACAAGGGTTTTGAGGAAACGAAACCGAGAGGCAAAGGGTTTTGAAGAACGGAGGCCCAAACACCAGTGTTAATAATTGTCAATTTATCAGAACCCAATTTTCTATGAAAAGAAAAAAACTGATGTCAATGCACTCCTCTTAGGAAACAGGTTTTCACGTTCACAACGTGTGCACAATGCACACACACGATACAGAAACGAAAATCGTGGGCCCATTGTTATCCTTGCATATCTGCTGCGTATTCTGCTGAGAAATTTCACGGCTCACTTAACAGAAAATGTTTCTTTCTGTAACCACAACAAAATATAACAGTTTTAATTTCGAGGAGCGAAGGTGCAAAGCATGATGGTACCTTGATAGCGGCAACATGGTCGTTAATGCTACGGTTTAATACCTCGAGGTCCATTGCGATTGTATCTCAATTCCATAAATCAGGCAGTTCTTCTTGTCCCTCTGTTCTTTATTCCCCATCCCTCTCGCATTGTAGCTCGTGGTTGGTGCCCTGCTACCTGTGGCAACAACAGGTATTGGCCAAAGGTGTTATAAATCAGCGGCATTTAACGCTGCAATCTGAGCACCGCATCTTCGTGGTAACCCGTAATTAACAGACAACGGAGCACCTTCTTGATTCAGCCAACGGGGCTGGATGCACCCTCGTACGCCTTACTCATTAGACGCATTCCACAAAGTCTGTTTGCTGTGAATTGATGTGCTTCTCGGACACTCTGAATGCGATAGGACAACGCAGGAAGAATTTCAAGATGGATGTGGTTTAGGGGGCTTTTTGTACTTGTTCTGCCGCCTCTGTGGCTGAGTGCTTCGAGAGATCGACCTCGAAATTGAAGGTCCAAAGGTTTGTTTAAAAAAATCTATTCTATGATCAGAGGCCTAATAGGGACTGGAACTACAGTTTAATCCTCTCTTTCAATTTCCCCCGACCGAGGAACGAAACCGGAACATCTCGATTACAAGGCGAAAGCGTCAGCGTTACGTTGTAACCAACGGGTCCCGGGTTCGATGCCCGGTTGAAGCACACGGTGGTTCGGACTCAACTTGAAACTGTAGTTCCAGACCCGATTACCTTATCTGTATACAAAGTTTACTTAAAATAATACTAATTTTAATTCATTCGTTGTTGCCATTACCAAAAATTGACAAATGCCGTGTGAAATAAAGAAAAAAATCAACTTAAACACAATTGGATTGATTGATTGAATTGATGTTTTAAGTCCACTTGATGCACCGTAAGGCTAATTGGGATTGGACCTACAGTTTAAAGTTGGATCCGAAGCACTATGTGCCTCCACCGGGTATCGAATCCGGGACACCTTGATTACAAGGCGACGACGAAACACAATTGGACTTCCGTCTTCTGTTCTTTAGAAGATAAACCACAAACGAGATGTCCTGTGTTCGATTTGAGGCTGTGTGGGCTTAACCAGGATCACCACGGTTAATCTGGTAATAAGGAATAATAATAAAATACAAGTTCTCTTCACACTATCGAACAGAAAGTGCACCAAGAACAGTAATAAAGTCTCTTCAGACACTGTATATATGTATATATAATATATATATCCACCATGGACCTCATCGTCGTCTACAGAAATCTATGGTCCCTTACGCCTGTCACATAGTGAGAATATTCTTGAACCAGTAGACCTCTTGTTGTTCAAAATATAGTATCGTATCATTCCAAAGAATGATGGGGATCAAAACCAGTCACTCCCACAATAAATCAATGGTGTAACTTTTTCATCATTCATCCTCAATGATGAGAGCACTCGTCATTGACATGACAAGTCAAATGCTTGGCAGTGCGAAAGGCACAACTAAAACTAAACAGCTTAACAACTAGAAAAGACAATGGTCACTCATTGGGTTTTATGAACTTTTGAACCTGAATCATGACTGGGTGTTAGGATAATTACCTGTCTATCTGAAGAATGAAGATAAATTCGAAGAATAAAATAAACTAAGTCCTCTCTAGGCTTCGTTGCAGGTTGACCAGGACTCACCTCACTTTCCCTCAAGTCCTTTCTCTATGCTCTTCTCTCTCCTCAATCAAAATCCAAAGTCAGTCCCTTCTCAGTCTGTCTCACCTCTATATTACCCAGGCCATGGAGACCTTCCTCCATGCCGAATCGTGATTTTTACTGCCTCTATTGCAAACAGCTGACTCCATAGGCTGATGGAACTTCCTATATCCTGAATATCTCAGGAAGTTTGCAAAGCACAACACTGTGCATTATTTACATACCACAGAGGTTGAGACAACTGAGACAAACAAGTGAATGCCCTGGTCAACATGAAGCATCAGAGAGGCTTTAAATAAAATATAATCTTATGGATTGATACGGTAATCTTTTTTTGTTCTAGTTCTATAAGAATAGTATTGTTTATTGTTGGACTAATGCAAAACAATGTTTTCTTCTGCAGGTAAGCTACTCATTAGCTGTTCGGAAATTAAGGACTAGCAGTAGTAAAGATTGAAATCGAGGTAAGTTTTCATTTTGCTCAATTTATGACTATAAGAATTCATGTAATCAGGTTTCGTAAGGTATTAACCATGTAAGTTCCTCTCTCTTTTTGTTTTATCACTTTCTTCCATCAGGTATTTTAGTTGCAGATTTTTCGCCTTTTTTCGTCACACTCTTGCTTGCTTGTTAACTGTTGATAATTTATTTTTCCCATCTCTCCGTTTCTGTCTATTTATTTCCTTTATTCTGACCCACACGCATTTAGTTTGTCTTTCTTCTTTACTTTATCTTGCGCATTTTCTTTGCTTTCCTCCTTTCTCCGTCTCGAACACACTTATTTTAGTTTTCCTTCCTCTCCCTCTCTCGGACGCTTTTTATGATGTGCTTTTCTTCTATCTCTCTCTTTGGTACGCTTTTTTGTCTTCTCTCCTCCGCCGCACGCTTCTTTCATTCCTCTTCCTTCTGTGTACGTGGACCGACTACTTCCAGTCCTACGCTGGCTTCAAAAACGGAGCCCAGATATTGGAAAATATTTTTTCTTGCCGATCTTCAACGATCTGTAAATACGGAGTTTGTAATAAGAAGCGTCATGTTATAAACAGTCTCTGTATATAAATAAAAACGATAAAAAATATTCTCACGTTTTCACAGCAAGCTGTACAACATATTTTTTTAAGGCTTTTTGTTTTGTAATTTCATCGCATCTTCACAAGTATAAAAACCCCGAGACCCTATGGGGTACGCGAGCCACAGATTAAGAACCACTGTAATTGAATGTTAGGACTACATGTAGCTTGTGGAGGAACGATACCGTGGAAGATTTGAGGGGGGGACAGAGTATCTTTCCTTCTATCAATTCAGAGAGGCTGCTGAATGGAATTGAAGTGGGAGAGATTTAGATGAGAGAGAGAGAGAGAGAGAGAGAGAGAGGGGGGGGGGGAGAAGACCGCCACCAAATGAGATTGAAGGGGATGGGTGAGCTGAGAACGGTGCAGATGGTTCTTTCGTCAGGGCCAACAAGTGAAAGGGCCTAACCTTTTGGCCCTTGGGGGATAATATACATACAGAAGTACTCTCGCATATGGACCGCAATTGTCTGTTCTGCTGGGAACCGCGCTGAAATATTGGATGTGAACCTGCGTGTGAATTCGCTCGCAGCCGGCAATTATTCAAATCCCATCCCTCTCTGCTTTTTCACCCTTTCACACCCTGCGGGGAGTGGGAGGGAAGGAATGAAATGAAAGGAAGCAAAGAGAGCCCCTTTTCCTGATAATGGGAAGTTACGTTTCACTTGGGAAAGCTCTTTTTTCGGGGTAGGCGGGGGAGAAGGTAATTTGGTAACGAGAGCGTCTGCTTAAAGGTGATATGGAATCAATCAGCAAGGTAATTATTCCTGCGTAATGGGAGGTAATGGTCGTTTCGGTTTTAAGTGGATATCCCGAGAGGAGGAGACTGGAAATTGCTTATCATACGTTGTGTTGAGGGTGTGAGCTGGTCCTTCATATAATGAGTGAGATGGACTTCGAAATAATTCGTTTGATGTTATGAGTGTTCAGCCTGAAAGGAGAATTTTGATGTAGCACATTTTGTAAGTCACAGTAAGTGCTAAAAGTGGCGAGGGCTCTTAATGATAAGCTTTGTCTACATAGAAAAAGTAAACTGTCCTTCAGTTTTGGCACCCTATCGCCGCTACTGGCTAAAACTGAAATTTATCGTTGCAAAGGTAAGTCGACAAGAATTCAATAGTCATCAGACCTGTCAAGTCACGCCGACCTCCGTGCCGGAGTGGTTAGAGCGCTACGACGCCGGGGATTCAGAGTTCGAATTCCGTCCTGGGCATTGGTGTTCTTTGCGAGTGTCCCTTCATCAATTTCATCATATCATCACTCATCCTCGTCTTCGCGATTATGCAAAAGTGACAGAAAAGCGAAGTAGAATAATCCAAATCAATTATATTGTCAGTCACAATCTTTTAAAGATACTCTGCTTGCAAGAAAACCGCCATTCATAACGTAGTGGTTGCTGGAACATGGCAATTTGCACTGTCTTGTTGGAACCAGCAATCCCGCCCGTGTTCTTGCAGTTGGGATACGAACTGTGTGACTAGTTGTTGGTAGGCATTTGCATCTAAAGTGCCTTCAATAAACAGTTACCCAATTACAAAAATTACAGACAAATCCCTGTAGGAGGTTTTTCGTCACATTTGCAGTGTGTGGTCTTGCGTTGTCGTGAAGAAAAACAACACCTTTTGACAGCAATCCTCGACGCTTATTCTGTATTATTCTGTATTATTATTATTGCGCAATACAGAATAAGCGTCGAGGATTGCTGTCAAAAGGTGTTGTTTTTCTTCACGACAACGCACGACCACACACTGCAAATGTGACGAAAAACCTCCTACAGGGATTTGGCTGGGACGTGTTTGACCATCCTCCGTACAGCCCTGACCTCGCTCCTAGCGAATTTCATCTGTTCTTACATCTCAAGTCTTTCCTTGGCGGTCAACACTTCAACAATGACGACGAGCTGAAATAAACTGTTTCCAACTGGTTGAAGACACAGGCGGCAAATTTCTATGAAGAAGGTATACAAAAACTTGTGCCACGCTATGACAAATGCCTGCAAAATTTCGGCAGTTATGTGGAAAAGTAGTTTAAGAGTTGTAGAATTTTGTGCAATAAATAACTTTTCTGTATCTCTACACAATTTAATTTTATTACCAAACGGAACTTACTTTCTGGACGTGCCTTGTACTTAACCATCTGGTAACACCACACTTAAGCAACGCAGGATTGATTACCGACACTTGGGACTAATACATGTAAAATAATAGCAATTTAGTTGACTATACTTTTCATTAGTTGGACCGACCATCCTTTTCTTTATTTTTTAATAAATATGATTTTTATTTTTTTTACGTTAATTTCACGACCAGTCGAGTTGATTTTATACAAATTTTAACGATGTTAACTACATATAAGTCAGATAATGAATACGTGCTGTTATATGTCTATTCTTAATGCGTCCTTTATTTTTGCCTATTCATGTAATAACAATAACAATATTAATTTACATTATTACGAATAGGCATATAAATTACATATGCACAGGGGCCCCGGGTTCGAATCCCGGCGTGGACATTGGTTTTCTTTGTGTGTTCCTTCATCACTTTCAGTACATCTCTAATCCTCTTCATCTTCGTAATTAGTGTAGTGTCTTGACAAGAGAAGTAAAATAAACCAAATCAATCATTCAAATCAACCTATTAATTATAAACATTTATATTACTGATAACAACTCGTTTGAACCAGTTTCCAAATTCAAATACTTAGGAGTAATATTAATTTATTTCTCTCCACCCATGCAATTATATACATACATACATACATACACACACTTTATATATAGTCTAGTGTGGTTGGGATTGTCTTGTGTAGTAGTTGTGCTGTCTAGTGTGTTGGTGTTTATCTTGTGTAGTAGTAATGCTGTCGAATGTGTTTCTGTTTGTCTTGTGTAGTATCGGTGGTGTGTATGTATGTGTCTTGTGTTGTAATTGTGCTGTCTAGTATGTTTGTCTTGCCTTGCGTAGTAGTTGTGTTGTCTAATTTGTTTGTGTTTGTCTTGTGTAGTAGTTGTGGTGTGTAGTTTGTTTGTGTTTATATTGTGTAGTAGTTATGGGGTGTTTGTGTTTATATTGTGTTAAAGTTGTGATGTGTTTGTGTGTGTCTTGTGTAGTAGTTGTGCTATCTAATGTGTTTGTGTTCATCTTGTGCAGTAATTGTGCTGTCTAATGTGTTTGTGATTATCTTGTGTAGTAGTTCCTCCATTCATATTGGGGGTTAGGCGTAGAGCTGACAACTCTGCACTGTAAAAAGCCATGTCAAGAATCAGCAATATAAGGCCATGGATGTTCCCAAGGTAAAATATTCCGGAGGTAAAATAGTCCCCCGTTCGGATCTCCGGGTGGGGACTACTTTGGGAGGTCCCTGGACTAAGGATAAGATCTACATTAGGAATAAGGATATTAAATTAGGCACCTGGAATGTTCTGAGCCTTTACCGGCCTGGGGCATTTCAGTGTACAGTTAATGAGATAGTTAAGTATAAATTAGATGTAGTAGCTGTCCAGGAAGTTAGGTGGCCAGGAGAAGGGAATTGTAAAACTAAAAATTATACTTTTTTCTATGGTGGTACTGAAAATCATAATTTTGGAACAGGCTTTTTTATAAATAATAGAATTATCTCGGCTCTTAAAACAGTAGAATTTATTAATGATAGGATATCATATGCAGTTTTACAGGGTAGGTGGTGTAAAATTATTTTAATAAACATACATGCACCAACGGAAGATAAAGATGATAATACTAAAGATGATTTTTATACAGAGTTAGAACAGGTCTTTGATAAATTTTCTCAGTATGATATGAAAATTCTGTTAGGTGACTGTAATGCACAGATTGGCAAAGAAGAGACATTTAAACCTACGATTGGTACAGAAAGTCTTCATGAATTAAGTAATGATAATGGTATAAGATTGATTACTTTTGCAACCTCAAAGAATTTAATTGTGAAAAGTACCACTTTTAAACATAAAGATATCCATAAATATACCTGGTCTTCTCCAGATGGTAAAACTCATAATCAGATAGATCATATTCTCATTGATAAGAGAAGACATACTAGTATAATTGACGTTCGTACACATAGAGGTGCGGACTGTGCCAGTGACCATTATTTAGTAATTGCTAAATTAAGAGAAAGACTCTCAGTGTTAAATCATAAGCAACAAAATCTAAAAGTTCTAAAATTTGATACAGGAAAGTTTACTGATGAAAGAATTAAGAAAGATTACCAAATTAAACTGTCAAATAGATTTGATATTTTGCAGGATTTAAATGATGATGAAAATATAAATGAAATAGACGTAAATAAGAATTGGGAGCACATACGTAATGCAATAGAATCAGCAGCTAAAGAAAGTATAGGATACCATAAACCGAGAAAAAGTAAGCCATGGTTTGATAATGAATGTCATAATCTAATAGAAATAAGAAATGAGGCTAGACTTAGGTGGTTAAATAACTCTGATGATACAAATCTAAACAATTATAATAGAATAAAGCGAGAAGTTAACCGAATGTTTAGAAGTAAAAAAAGAGATTACTTGAAAAGCAAAATTAACGAAATTGAAACAAACAGCAAAAATAAAAATATCAGAGATTTATATAAAGGTGTAAATGAGTTTAGAAAGGGGTGGCAACCTAAAGTAAACTTGATAAAAGATAAAGACTGTGATTTTCTTGCTGACCCAAGCGATATTCTAAATAGATGGAAGAACTACTTTAATGACCTTTTAAATGTCCATGTAGGAGATAAATCAGTAGTGATTGAAGTACACACAGCAGAACCTTTAGTTCCAGAACCTAACTTGACTGAAGTTAAAGATGCTATTAAAAGGCTAAAGAATAACAAAGCACCTGGCATTGATTTAATACCAGCTGAGTTAATTAAATATGGTGGAAATTCATTAATATGTCAAATTCATAAATTAATTTGTTTAATATGGAATAAAGAAGAAATCCCTCAACAGTGGAAAGAATCCATAATTGTCCCTGTGTTTAAAAAAGGTGATAAAATGAACTGCAATAATTACCGTGGAATTTCTCTACTCTCAACAACATATAAAATATTATCTAACATTCTTTTAACAAGACTAACCCCATATGCTAATGAAATTATAGGTGATTATCAATGTGGATTTAAACGTAACAGATCAACTACAGATCAAATTTTTCACATCAGACAGACACTTGAAAAAAAGTGGGAATATAATCAAAATGTCCATCAACTATTCATTGATTTCAAAAAAGCATATGATTCGGTCAAAAGAGATAAATTATATAATATATTAGTAGAGTTTGGAATACCTAAGAAGCTTGTTAGTATGATAAAAATATGCACCAGTGAAACAGAAAGTAAAATTCGTGTGGGTATTAATATGTCTGACAAATTTACAATTCATGATGGGTTAAAACAAGGAGATGCATTATCTCCATTGCTCTTTAATTTTGCCTTAGAATATGCTGTTAGGAAGGTAAAAGAAACTAAAGAAGGACTAAAATTAAATGGTGTGACTCAGTTGTTAGCATATGCAGATGATGTAGACTTACTGGGGGATGATGTGAATACAATTAAGAATAATGCTAAAATATTTTTCAAAACTGCTAAAGAGATAGGTTTGGAAGTTAACAAAGAGAAAACTAAATATATGCTTACAGGCCGAAACCAAGTGTTAGGTAATAATAAAAATCTAATTATTGATAACAACTCGTTTGAACCAGTTTCCAAATTCAAATACTTAGGAGTAATATTAACAAATGAAAATTATATTAAAGAGGAAATAAAAAGTAGACTTAATTCAGGAAATGCATGTTACTTCTCTCTTCATAAACGTTTGTCTTCTCGTTTAATATCTAAGAAACTAAAAGTTAAAATATACAAAACAGTAATTTTGCCTGTAGTATTATATGGATGTGAAACTTGGTCCCTTACATTGAAAGAGGAACATAAATTGAGAGTATTTGAAAATAAGATCCTTAGGAAAATCTTTGGACCTAAAAGGGATGAGGAGACAGGTGAGTGGAGAAGGTTACATAATTTAGAACTACATAATTTGTATTCATGTCCAGATATTATTAGAATAATTAAATCAAGAAGACTTAGGTGGGCAGGCCATGTGGCACGAATGGGAGAGGAAAGAGGAGTATACAGGATTCTTGTTGGGAAACCTGATGGTAAGAGACCTGTAGGAAGGCCAAGACGAAGATGGAGGGACAACGTTGAGATGGACCTAAGGGAAATCGGTAGGGATGGAAAAGAGTATATAGATCTTGCTCAAGATAGGGAAAGATGGAAGGCCTGTGTTGCTGCAGCCATGAACCTTCGGGTTTAAGAAGGCTAGGGAGTTAGTTAGTTAGTTATATTACTGTAATTCAGGGTGGATAAAAAATCTTGATTTTTTTTTAAAAAAAAATTTTTTTATGATTTTTTAAAATTTAAATATGTTTTTGATTTTTTTAAGAAACACGCTTAAAATTGCTTGTATGGTTTTTTGCACTTTATGTTTATTTATAGAAAGGCTTTTTTCCGAACAGTTTGATTAAAGCAAACAAAAAAATTGTATATAAATATAAATTTTTCTGTTTCTGGTACTGTGTATATGAATTTACTATGGAAATGTTTGTTGAGTGTGTTAATGAAACTATAATACGTAATTTCAATAGCTCTTCTTTTAGTGAAAATACAACATTCTGTATATACTATATAATTGTAACTTAAAATATTTTTAAAGTCTTTGTAGCTGAATTTTTGGCAATTTTTGTAATGATAATTTGCAAAATAACAGCTGCCATGTTTATTTACATTTTAACGATAATGACACTATTTGCTGTTTAACACGATTAGTATTTTCTACGTTATTCTACACAAAATATTTGCTATTTTTGCCTATAAAATGATTTAATTTTAAATCAAGAGTAATTTGAGGGTGTATTTTACATATTACATCTCCTTTCGTACGAGCTTCATCGCATCAGTACTTAATATATATTTTGTTTCCTTTCTTAGAGCTTAAAAAAATCACCTGATATAAATCGTGATTTAAATCGCGCAATCCACCTTGCTAAAATTATTTCTGAGGTACTTAGTTCGGACTCACCTCCCCCGAAATACATTTCTACATGCCTGCCCACAGCAAGCCCCAATGTCGACAAGTAGTCCAGAAAACCATTTCCAAACATGGTGCAGTTGCTCGGGGTCTCGGCTGTGGATACTCTGTAAGTAAAGTGACGTCGGTGGATTGTTTAGAGCAGGAGATTGAAGATTCCAGCGGAAGACAGCTTCCTCGCGACAGCCGCCATTGTGCCGAGTGTCGTTGGTATTCCATTCGGCCTCCGACGCTGGCAGTCTCTCTTCCCGCGTGGAATGCATGCGGAGAATGTGGCTGCCTGGTCGTCGACACTTGCCGCGTGGGTTTATGGGATGCTGCAGCGGATCTTTGAGTAGTGCTTTCGCCGAGTCACGAGATCTCCAGTTGCCGGAGGGAAAGATGAATTCTGCCCGCCTGATGTCTCTCGGAGTTTACGTTTGCCTGCATGGAATTCTGCGGGTGTTTTGGCAGGCAACGTTCAGTGAAGATCGCATCATTTATCGTTGCTCTAGCCGCAGTGGAAGTATGAAAACGGACGTGTATTGAATGTAAATAATAATAATGCTCCCGCTGTTGATGCGAGTGGATTCCCAGTAGGAGACACCCAAAATGTCAGCGTTCACTCAGCGTCATGATCACAATTGGGGAACTACTTGACAAGAAGTATTGGGCTCCGGGATCGAAAGCCAGAAAACAGCGGCGATGGGAGTCTATTTGCGCTGACCACGCGTCGTTTGGCAGGTCCTGGCCCTCAGAAGGCTGTATCGTCATGGAGTTTAAAACATTTCTGCTTACGTCACAAATTATGACGTTATTTGTTTCACTGTCACTTACTAGACTGAACGAGACAGGCCTATGCGAATCGAGACGAGACAGAGACTTTAAGTAATTTTTTTCAATATCATACCAATTAGCTTCATTTTACTTTACCCCAGATGAATGAATATTCCGCAAGACATGATGCTGTCGAACTCGTGTTGACAGTTATCGTCCCAGTTCCAAGAGACGTTTTTCTCGAGTAAAGAAAGCAAAAAGTGAAGTTTCGAAGCTAAGTTGGGTACAAACTTTCGATGAAAGTTGATCATCCCGATGAAGGAACGTAATTGTGATTTGTCTTGAGGTGGTGGAGAAGGCAAGTTCTTGTCTGACGCGTGTGACCCCATCTTCCAACATTATCTCGTAGAGGATACTATCCCCAATTCGACGAATGACAACTCCTGGGATGTAATTTGCAGTACCGTGCTTAGGTGATGGAACCCAAACTGCTGAGTTGATGGCGAAGGTACCATATTTCGACGAAGAGTCGTTCCGAAACTTTGCTGAATACATTGAACCATGATATAGCAAGATTTACACAGAGAATACATCTGCTTATGATTTATCTTCTTCTGGCCGTGAAGACCAAGCGTTGTAGCCATACGCTTAATACCTGTACCGTATCAACATCTTTGTTTATTTTTCTGGTTTCGTATATTGCAATGCTTTATATTTTGAAAGATACGAGTACATTTTTAATAATACAGTTTACATTGTTCTCTCTCACATAAACATCTACTTTTTGAAATTCTGAGAACTTACGGAATTATTTTTCTTTAATTAAATTTTCGAACTATCCTTTTTACCTTGGTTATTCTGCTGGCATGCTTATTACCTGAACTTATTTCTACCAATCTTCCATAGGGTGTGAGTGTGTGTGTGAAAATTGCTAGGTTGGGAGGGTGTTTCTTCGAGTGGCTAACTGGGGGAAACTTTGCGAAAATTTGGCTAGCTGGGAGGGAGGATATCGTCCCCCCGCATACCCCCTTCACTTCGAGCACTGTGTCCGAATGGTATGTCCGAATAAGTCGCATAGTATAGAAGAACAGTTTCGGATAGGAAGCGACAAATCTCGAAGATTCCGGTCTCATTCCCGTGTCTATTCCAATGTTCTCCGTTTCGGCACCAATCCTAGTTAAATTTTCTAGCTTCTAGCTCAAGGACAGTTCTAGATGTTTATAAGTACTTGCACCTCGTTCCCGCTGCCCTTTCGTTTTCTCGCCGTGACTAGTACACGCGGTATGTATCCGAACATGGAGAAAGACGAGTACAGGACGTTAATCTTCCCGGCGGCCATCACGTGGCGAGGAACCACCTGGTACGTGAGAAAGCTCTCTCTCTCCGCTGTGGAGTTCCCGGCTTGGATGCGGTCCAAGATCACGTCCAGACGTCCACAACCCGTTCTGTTCTTCTCAGCAGGTCTTCGAGCTGAATTCTTCGCCAAGGAGTCAAACCCCCGGAAGGCTATATCCAGTGGATTGTTTACGAAACCAGTTGTCGAGATCATCTGACTTGCGTCGTGAGTTTGCAGAGGAACCGATTTGCTCCGAAGGCACTAACCTTATGTTCTCTCCATCTATAAGCCTTTACTACTTTCAGTTTGTTCCAAATATTGTTTTTAAATTTTTGTCACTTAGCGTCGCTTTTCTTCCTCTTCTGGCTAATCGCGACGCTGACTTTGAGTGAAAACAACATGATTGGTTGATTTGTCTTATTTTACTGATGATATGATGAAATTGATAAGGGGCACTCGCAAAGGAAGTCCAGACCGAGAATCGAACCCAAGACCCCTGGTGTCGTAGCACGTTGTCTTTATTAATCTTTTCCTTGTGCCATAACGTTCTGATCTTTGAGATCTTCCAAATGTGAAGTTGTGACTTGTCATACACTTCTTCTTTCCAGTGTTGAATCTTCTCTTTCTCTCGAGGTGTAAGGGGTGATCGGTTCTGAAGACGCCCAAATGTTACCAACTCTCTTCTACGTAGTACACTCTGGATAGCATTCTTGCAAACTAACGAAGCTCTGGCGTCTGGACTCACAATCTATATAATCCTCTGTGGGAGATTTGGGTTTTGAGATTATACTTTTACTGTCTTTTCGCCGTTAATTCTCATCTTCACGATTAGCCAAAAGTGAAGAAAAGCGAAGTAAAAATAAACCAAATAAATCTCTCTCTCTCATATCCTTTCCTTTACCCAGTCCTCTCTCTTTCTCTTTTACTCATCTTTCTCTGCTCCTCCATCACTCTCCTCTCTTTCTACTATTTCCTGTTTTCTTTTCCCCTCTCTTCTACTCTCCTTAACTCTTTATTTTGTGAATGGATGACAGAGCAAATATTAAGATACCATGAACTCATTGAGAATATCCGTACGTTATCAAGATGGTAAAACCTGCTTACAAGTTCAGCATGAGCATCCCTCTCAATGCTCTGCGTGCGAGTTTAGTTCAGGTTTTAAGCTTCAGAGAGAAAGCGCAAGGGAGTCCCAGTGACGCCTTGCGAGCGATAACAGAAGCTCTCCAAATGCCTTGCGTGCCCGGCGTGGGAACCCGTGAGGTGTGTTAGCGTAGGTGTGTCCCCAAAACACACCCGCGAAGGTCACAGTGTAGCCACATATCCAGTGACAAGCGCCTATTCGTCACTCGGGCGTGGCGCAGGCCGTTAAAAAAGTAAACAGTCTTTTGTTTCTTGATGGCTGGGGGGGGGGGAGTGATGGTTAATAATTGTGGCAAGGTTCTTGAATAAATAAAGAAGCTCTACGACAAGTTGTTACGCCTTAATAATGGGCGCCAAGTAACAGGATTTGTTATGGGAAATCTGGCGTCTTTGGGTGGTCGACGGGTCCTCAAACTGACAACCAGACTAATCGGGACCCCTTAATTGCGTTACGCGTATCTGAATCCATTTCTCCTTGTCCAGGTGTTCCGCTTCATTCTTCTTCTTTCGGTCGATTTGGCACGTGGTAGGAATCTTTGCTACAGGTACTACAAGGTTCTCCAATTCCGGACGTCATGTTTGATAAATTCTTTGTGCTTCTTCAACCTTTGTAGCATAAGGCTTGTAGCAAATTACATCAACATCGATTAGAATGTTGTCCTTACATACATTTGCACTTCCTCAAGGGGGTTCTTCCTCCCAGATATACTCAGAGAATAATTTTGATGTTAAATGTCAAATATCGTTATCCTTTTGTTGTGTTTGTTGGTGAATGGAGGTATTCATAATTGAAGCTGAAAGTTACTGTTGTACAGTAAATTCATTATTGATTTTAATTAGTGGTCTGTTTGTTTCAAGTTGAGGTATGTGTAAAACACGTGCATATTATATTAGCCATATGCATACACGACAATTGATTGCACGTTAAAAGTGAAGAAACATACATAATTTGAATGAAAAGTCTGTTGTGATTTTCAGTCGCGCCAAAAAAGGGGACCAGAGCATTTTTTTGGAAAATATTTTGAGTATCAGTATATGATATCGTTATTACTACATAGGCGTATAATAATTTTCGAACATCTGCAAATTCTGTGCGCCACAGAAAGCAGTCAGAAAGGAATGAGATGAGAAATAGTAAAAGAGGGGAAGAGAATGAAAGAGGACGAGGAATAAAAAGCAACACAACCAGAAAGAAAGCAAGATAAATAAATGAACGAGACAGAAAGAGAAAGAAAAGCAGCAGAAGATCGATACAAAGAGAGAGTGAAGAAAGAAACGAGATACAAAATGGGATAAAAAAAAAGATCGAGCAGAGAAGAAGGAAGTATGCACCGATATGCTAATAATAGGCAATAATTCCTTGTACCAACAGGTAGGAATGGTAACAAGACGAGGAGAGACATGCTTGCCTCCCCTTCTCTTCCTCGTTTTGATCTTGAAGGGCAAGTCTCCGGTCCCGTCTCTAGATATACATAACAACATATAGAGCGTATCATCGCATAAACCTTCGCAGAGGATAAACGTTACCAACGTGTTAGTTTTTCTGTTTGACGCTTTGTTTCGACGCTACGAATCCTTATTTTATCCAGACTTCAGATGCACAAGCTCGCAATTGTAGTGTGTTCGAGAAAGAAATCCACTTCTTATTCCGGTAGATATCCGCTTGGTATGTCCGAAGAGATTGCATTGTCATGTTCATTTGGTTCAGGTAATTTTTTAGTTGTCGTACCTAAGTTTTTGACACTAAGTTTTCGTCTCGTCTCGTCTCGACAACTCTCGAAGTCAGGTCTTGTTTTGTTCTGCAGTGTGTTTGTGTTTTGTGCATGTGTAATGTGTAGTGTTGTTTAATGGAAATTTTCACACATTGCTGGGACTGATGGAAAGTATGGTGAAGAACTGTCATGGACGTTGGAGTATTCTGGTAAAGAGTTATTGTTTCTGTTATTTTTTTCTCTTTTTTTTAGGAAAAATAGGGGAATTATTCTGTGTGGTTTTTTCGCACTGCTGTGGTTAATAGTGCGCTTGTAGAGTGAAGTCCTGAGAAGTGCAATTCTCTGTGTTATGGTGATATGATCCATATTTTTTATGTGACGTCACAACTTTAAAATATGTCACTGATATATTATACTTTTATGAAAGGACGCGTAAATGTTGTGTTATTATATGTAATATTGCACCCTGTTTGTAATATATATCTTTTGTTTAATATTTATTGTATTTTATGCTCTGTTATGAGTAGTTTAATGTATCTTCATGTTTGCAAGAGTGCACTATACGAATTTGAATTTCTAAAGATGTATAGATGTCAGTTTTGTTGATAGTATCCTTTTGTAGATAGGGAGTGATTCATCTGTACTTTAATCTGTGTTCTCGAAAATAGTATTAAAGCGAGGATATCGCGTAAGAAATCATCACACTTTTTCGCCACGGATCGACGAAGCTTTTAAACTTAAAAAGAACTCCTCGGTGTTGTGCATACATCTTGGTATAGTAGTTCGGGGCGCAAGCTAGGCCTATGTGATCATAGGTACAGTGGGATCCACTAGTATTACCGTGCAAATTGTCCATCACCATGTTCGTGCACTTTATTTTATCCAATAAGAGCCTCAAGAATTAAGAGAAAACTCAAAACAAGCTGTTGACAACTTCTGTACCAGCATACATAAAAATCCATCGCTTAAAAACTCATACGGTGTAAGAGAATAATTAATGAAAATAGTCATGGAAAATTTGCAGGGTAATACTAGTGGATCCCATTGTACGCCGATAGCCATGCATTGATGATATGCACAATACTGCAACCATTCTACGTTAAATAATAAAGCTAGCCTAAGGATTAATTTGGAAATAAAAGGCTAAAGAGCAAATATTGGCTCAGTTATCATTGCATATCTCTTGGTGTGGTAGTTCGGGGCGCAAGCTAGGTCTATGTGATCATAGGCTTGCCGATAGCCACGCATTGAGTTTATGCGTTTTAGTTGAGTCAATTCATCAACAAAGCGAAGTCCTCGCCTTCGTCTCAAGTACATTTGCATTATAATTGCAATAAATAAAGAATAAAACCTTTCAGTTTATACATACTGCAGTAATGTGGTTTTATTTCTCTGTGCTGTGAATATTGTCTTTGCCTAACACTATCCCTGTACCTGAGAGGAGTCTGTGTGTACTTCACTGAATCTCATCGTTCACCGCTGAGTATTATTAAGTTAATATTAATAGTAAAATAATACGACGCGTGAAGTAATTGCAAGAACGTATCAATGGGGCAAAAGGCAACCGGGAGCAGTTTATAATGGATTTGTTATGGAAAGATGCATATACGGTGACGGGTAGAAGTGTAAATAAATGTTACATAAAGAGATAACTCAGCGAGACGCTATTCTTGTCAACAGTTCTCAATACCGATGCTGCAAGCGGAATGAAGTGACCCTCCGTGCGGGCTCCAAAAAGAAATTCTACCTGCGCACTATCTAATTTTTAACGTGCAGGATCGAAGTTGCAGTGTAGCTATATCTGTTCATAAACTTCATTTACAGCAATGCCGCAGGAGTGTGCGCCAAGAGCCCTAGTCGCAGCTTCGCCAAACTTTTAGCACTCTTCTCGTGGAATTATCTCATTTCCTCCTGAGGAGTGCTTTCGGGGAGTTATTAGACGTTTTCTCCCAGCTATTAAGCTACTTAACCCTCTCTACGCTGGCGTAGGACGGCACAAAACTCTGTAGCAGTGTTGCCAACCTCTTGAGCACAACAAACACGCATGTCAAATGCACATTTTTTGTTCCCCTAGATCGCACACTTGTACGCTCACCTCACTTAGTATTCCGGCAATTTGTTTCTTTATACAGCATATTTGCAGAAGATAGAATTAAACCTACAAGTGTAGCAATATACGCTGTATAAAACACATCTTATTACTAGAGACCGGATTTTAAAAGAATTTTTTTTTCTCTAAAAGGGACAAAAAAGGGGAAAGTTATTGCCAAAATAAGGGAGAAAAAAGGGTCTATAGTTTTTCTTTGCATTTCACCAGAAAGAAAATATAAATAGGGATACCTTAAATTTCGTATTAATGTATCCCTTTTATATATGAATGGTATATATTGTGCTTTCATTTAAAATAATATATTTAATGGAGTGCAAGAATAAATTATAGTCCTTTTTCATTTCCTTTTTTTTGAAGGTAAAGTACAGCGAACAATCTTACCATTCATTTCGATAAAATCTTCCTTGCAACAGCTTACCACATTGTTGCCACTTGTACCTGGCTTCGCCATTTTACTGACACTCAATACTGTCGTCACTGTCACACAGCTAAGTTAAAACTATTCTAAAATACTTCGCAATATAAGTCTAAATCTAGCAGATACGTATGCTTTCAACCCAACAGGCGTGCCGCTTACAATGCGTTTGTCGGTGTGTAAGCCCAGATCGCATTGTTTCAACAATCGCTGCAAGGTACTCACTCCCAACACTCATGGAGGGAAGGTAAGGAAGAAGGCGCTTGTTCTTTCTTTCCTCCAAACTGCACCTAATAGACAGTCGTACAAAATATTTGATATCTTGTCAATGAAGGGAGCAAGGAAGATGTTTTTATTAAAGGGGTGAAAAGGAATGTAGGCTGAAAAACTAGTCAATAAAGGTACCAGAAAGGAAAATGTTTTGAAAAAGGAGAAAAAAGGGAATTAAAAAAAATGTAATCTTGTTGGTGGAAGATAATTATCACCTGTTGTCATTTATTCCATGATCCGTGTTGAAAAATAAAAGAGGACTTCCCTTTAAATTCCGGTCTCTACGTATTAATAACTTCGTTGTCCGTACAGTCGTATGGTTCCAGCCTTTGAAACTTTGGATCGAACCATTAGGGTTGTAGTTCACTTTTGGACTACAAATGTTCGCTTAGCTGCGATGGCCCTAAAGGGCTAGATGTGCGGTACTAAACTAATATGCAATTAAATGGCATGATTGATGTTTAAAACCCAACACTTCGGACTGAGAATGGCAGCATTAAGGATAAGGGATGACTTACCCCGTTCGGTACTAGTAGCTCTGTCTTAGCAGTGTTACCACCTCGATGAACCGCAATCAAAAGATCCCCCTGCTCCTAGATTCCTACGTTTTGTACCTCTCGCTGCGACCTTGGCTCACCTGGCTCAAGAAGAGCCACGGAGATTCCTGTGTTGAAAAACCACTTTCCTCAATAAAATCTAGGAGCAAGATCTGACACGTTTAGACAAGATTCTACCCGTACAGACGGGATATGCTACGCAGTCACCGTTTATAAAAATGGGACACGTATATCCTGAAACACCCGCTTCCCTGCAACCCACAAAGCGTTGTGTGTTGTCTAACTATACGGCGATGATATAAATTGCCGTTGAAAAATAGCTATTAAAAGCCACTTACGGCCGTAGAGTTAGGCAACCCGCACAACACCCTTCAGGATCTTGATGTCACATTTTTATTGCCGGCGATTGTACTTTCGATATTCGTGCACGTAATAATATTTACATGCTTTCATAAATCACGTGAAATATACTCCATAAACATAAAATTTAAACAAGTTGGAATTACTATTACTACCACGATGCTCTATCTAGTAGTCAGAACCTCGGCATATACGGTTGAATTGGGGGTTAATTAGCATCAGAATCATACTTTAGTACACAAAATTTTTACTTTGTAACATTTCCAGCTTCGTAAATAGCTAATTGAGGTAACAAATATTTTATTAAATTTAGTATCTTATTAACATTTTATGTACAAAATAGTCCTAATATATTTGCTACAGATTGGTCAACAATGTTGATTGCTGTCAGGCAAATGAACGAGCCGCTGGATCGTATTAAATTTAAGTCACTGTTCATTCAATTCGTCAGTTTTTGTATTTATTACCAGAATTGTTTCGGATATATCACAGCATTCAAAATGTGTCTATGGAGATATAAAATATATCAGTGTAGCAACACTTGGTGTTTCTTTCAATTCGTGAAGTTATCTTTTCATCTGTATTGCATTCCGCGCAATCAGCAGATATCGTTTCGGTTGTTCACATTAACAGAGAAGTGGTCGAACCAAACGTGAAAAGTTAGAGATATCGAAGGTTAAATACATATCGAATGTTTGGCTGCCATGGACAAACTGACACTTAGGGTAAGGTGGTACATTTTCGATCAGAAAAAAATAAATTCAATATAACTTGAAAAGAATAGGCAGCAAAATTATAGTTTTTGCGCGAATGAAATGCTTACCTTTTACTAAAGACGCTGACATAACATGACATTTTTAGTTCTGCTACTGTAGACAGCAGAACGAAATTATGGTCGGATAAAATTTGATTAGAATTGTACCTAGATATGTACAAATCTGATTACCGTGCGGTACAATTTGGATCATAATTGAGTGAAGAAACAGTATCCTTAATATATACTACCAGTGCAACTTCTATGGCGTAGGCCTACAGGAGCAAAACAAAAACAAACTGCATGCTCTGTTAGTTTAATAACTCGGTTTGACTACTCATCGTCACATAATTCAAAATATAGGAAAAGTATGTATAGCTATGTCTAAAGTATTCTTTCCGTTCTGTTAATATTGATTGATTGGTTGATTTGGTGTTTCAAGTCCACTTTATGCACAGTAAGGCTAATCGGGACTGGACGTTCTCTTAATATTGGCTACCTTGTCTCGGATATTATATTAGGAAAAGAAGTTTTTAATTTTTTACTACATTACAATATTTTATGTAGCTATATTATTTAAAACACACTATGGTTTAAAACTATACAAAGATTTTAATATAGAAAGATTTTAAACAGAGGAAGATCTTTATGTAATATTTATAGATGGGTCTATTTTTAAAATGAAAAAAATAACAAGGATTTATTGACGTGTGTTCCTTGGTTTGCTGTTGGTATCATGATAGGAAGTCCAACATCAATCTTGGAAGGGGAAGGAACACCTGCTGCCTCTTGACGTGCTATCGTTACTTTGTTTTGGAGGGTGGCAAATGAAACATGATAAAGTTGCGATGCTTCGCGTATATATAAGTATGCACGGCATTTTCGAGAACTCTGGACAAATACTGTTGATATACCTTCTTCGGTGTTCGTTTGCGAGGCATCTGTAACAATAAATTGAACAATGCATTTACTTTGTGAAGTAATGCGTTGCACGCGTTAGAGTAATGGAACTCAAACTGTATACATCGCTGATCGAAATTGTACCATTTCCGCAGATCGAATATGTACCACTTTGTGCATGGAAACAAACATTTCTGTAGTTCCCTTATCTCTCACTATATGGCTACACATGCCACATGCTACAGCCACCACATGCTTGTCCACGTTTGACCTGAATTTCGCTGTCCTACGTACAAGCATAAACACGGGGCACGCAAAATGACAGGTAGACGTTTATATACAAAGCACCTATTCTTTCTAAACGTACTCACCTTGCCATACAAAATTACGTCTGGTTCTCCGGGTTTTCCATAGAATTTCTCTTATGTTTCTGCACAACCTGACACCTACAACTCTCACTCCTCAAATCTGCGTTGCCAGTAACAGGAAGCAAAATATTCGACATTTTATAACGGGTGATCGAAATAGCACCTATATCGAAAATGTACCATCCTACCTTAGATCAGGTTCATTTAAATCACCTTATACTCTCCACCAGGAATCTTCGTAGTAGGCGAACGAAAACAAAGTCATCTGCTTCAGTTATGACTTGAGAAGGCTCGACCAGTGCGAGGGGAAGTGAGTGCGTGGATGTGAAAACGTGGCTGGCGCTACCAGCCGTTTGCAGCAGCGCCCTATCGCTTTGTCCCACTCGCTAATGGTATATAGAGAAGGGGTTCTCTACCATTATGCGCAGCGTTGCTCCACAGACTACTGGAACATAATTTCCGTTATGTCGGTAAGTCACTTGTGATCCATTATTGTTTCTCACTGCCTGGTAGAAGGCTTCGTTTAATCAGGGGTCTAAGGAGGTGGCCTTTTTCAGAAGACACTTAAAAGTCAACCTCACTTCCACTTAGTACATCCCGGTCAGGCCCGTAACCAGGATTTTATTTTGGAAGGGGCTCATCCCTTATCAGCAGCCGCCATCCAAAGGCAAAAAAGTAGGTGGTAGAAGCCCTGAAAATGAATTTCTTAGTATATTACAAATTATTACACAAAATGTTTAATCCTGCCAAGGAAGTAAAATTAATTAGCACTATACACTATTTAAATTATTTATAGGTTTTCGGTTGGAGATTCAGCCCCCTTTGCCCTCCCCCTGACTACGTGCCTGACCCCGGTAACTACAGTCTTGCAGGCCAACGAGGCCCTAGCTTCTAGACTTGCGGCCAGTGTTGTCCTATGTTTTGCCCATATGTTGTGCTGAGTGTACCTTTACAACATCAGTTTTTAACATGCGTTAGGAAAATTTAGACCTTAGAGACACCTTTTGATTTTATTTATGGCTGGGCTTCGTATAATATAACGGGCACAAATAGCCAAATTACTGCCGCACCCAAAATTTCAAATTTAAATTCAGTTAGTTTATTGCGTTGAGATATTTTTGGTAGGTAAAATGAGTAGCATGAAATGTTAATGGGACATTATCTATTGCCTAGTGCTTTAAACTATACTTACTTTAACACTACTATTCGAGAGAGCATCTCTTCTCTCGTCTTCAGGTGAACAAATTTCTTTTCTTTGCCGGTGGAGGGGATCGAACCTACGACGACCTGTGATTTCACTACAAATCCGGTGCGTTAACCAACTACTCCACGGCGCCCCCAATAATTTTGTACTAATTTTAGTTCCACTTACGATTCTATTACTAATTTTTGAAGAGAGGGAACCATATGTGCTTGAATTCTACACTGGAATAATAATAATAATGACAATATCCAATTAACATTGCATGCTAATGTAGAGTACTATTACGTAAAATAAGTCCATGAAATATTGTCTATACTCTGGCATTTTTTTTTTAAAGATATCCACCCTTAACACGGGTGGGTGGACAGAACGCTCTAATAATTGTAAAAGAAAAAAAGAAAAAAGTTGAAGTCCTGATTGGAACGCTAGTTCGGTATCTTTGGTGACGTAGCTCGAGATGAAGCCGACCGGTCGCGTATCTGTTTCGAACCAGCACCTGTGCTGTCACTTTTACCTGCACTGGTTACAAGAACTGCGACGACGTAACACTCCCAAGGTCTCCACATAGTATAAAAAAAATATCACAACACAATAACACAACCTGGCAAAGATACGTAACTGCAACCTCACGTTATGAAATCTCTAAATAAACTGAACTGGGAACATCTCATTTACTCCACATGAACTTCACAAGTACTTTCGGTTCCTAAAACGGACGCTATTGGTGGGAAAGATTTGAAGGAAGGGTATACTGGGCTCCACGCAGACTTGACATGTGCTTGCCAGAGGGAAATTGATCTTTCGCAACTTACTTTGGAGTAAAGTGGCGTTCGAATCAGGACTTGAACCATAGTTTCTTCAGTCTTGGTCCAGAGTGGGTTTTGTAGGCAGTGTTGTGATTTCCAGTTGAGCTCCAAAGAGGGAAGGGACAAGACTTTCGGTAAAGCACGGATCATTAGTCATCCGTCAAGGATCCGTCATTTTTCGGATCCCACCGAACTGATAAGCACATCCCATTGTAACCGATGCAATCCTGGCTCATTTGGAGCTAACCAGTGTGTGTCTCTTTTTATCAACATCTCCCAGAAAACTGACAGACGCAGTAACAAATGACAGCTTCCAAGTGGTCCATCACCGTCTTAACTGGATGCGAGAATTTTTTTTTCTACCATTGTTGCTGTCGCGTCTCTTGGCATTGTTGTGAATAATTTGAATTGTGGTCCCGCCCGGCGCGTGGAGGAAGATTAATAATATTGCCACCATTACGAAGTTAACAACCCGCGTGGAATCGATCCGCTGGTAGGGAGAAGGGGTGGGAGGTGCTCGGTCAGAACGACCAACAAAAAATTAAACCAATTATGTTGCAGTTCCACCAAGGCTACTGGGAATGATTTTTGTTTTTGTTTTCTGGAAATGACTGGAGGGGTATCTCCGACTTGCCAATTTTCTCCAAGATTAAGGGTCGCCGAGGGTTTTCGCAGAGAAAATGGACATTTATAGTCGCCATTGCTCGCACAGAGCTGACAAGAATGGTCGACGTTCTGCCTTGTCAGTAGCTTTGGAGCAACAATACTATCGTGAGTTTGGAGTGGGTTTTGTGAATTTTGGACAGTGCCCAGACATTTTGTGCGTGTTTTTTTTTCGGGTGGGGGTGGGGGCACTGGATGGTTGTCAAATATTAGGGTGCGCCACATACTCAAAGTAATGTATATTTTGTTATTCGTATTGCTATTATTTGATCCAATCAATTGCTTCTATCATATCCATCAGTATCTACACACTTTCTTTTTATTTTTTGCCACAAAATTTCTTCATTTCATTTTCACAGGGTGGGCTATCCTCATTTTCGGAGCCCACTGTGGTCCACTCTTGGCTCCGCCCCTTATTTGGGAGTACCTTTATTGTGTTATTGTTTTCAGACGTCAGTATCCTAGTAAACTTGTGCAATGCACGAAGCAGACAAGGTTTACGAGCTTGCTTGGTTTATCCTCGGGACTTCTTTACTATTACGTTTGCGATACTTGTGAGAATACTCTTTCAGTATACAAAACAGAATGATGATATATCCGATTCAATGTAAACGTGTGACTAGTGCAAGCCTCGTATCCTCCCAGATACTAGAGTGTGATGAGGAGTCGCAATTCCCTGCGATATGCTGACTCCCACTCTATGCATCGGGCTTTCAAGGGCCACATTTTCAATAGACTTTCAGTTTTTTTTTATGGTTTTACTTCCTAGCACAAGTAGCACAGCCAGTGTTCAAATTAAAAGGAGGTGAGGGAACAATTTAAATGGTGTAGTGCTTGGCACAGCCTCGTCTCGTCACAATTACGTATCTCGTTCTCGATCTCTTAACCTACAATCTTAAAGTTGTAGAATTTTGTTTATGTCCACTTTATACACCGATAGGCTAATCGGAACTGGACCTGGAGCTTAAAGTGGAATCCGAAGCACTGTATGCCCATAAATACTATACATCCCGAGACTACTTGGGCCTAGAGTTGAAAGAAGAGAGAGAGAGAGAGAAAGAGAGAGAGAGTAGGGAGAAAGTGGGGGGAGAGAAAGAGAGAGAGAGGGGGGAAATCTCTCTCTCTCTCTCCCTACTCTTTTTCTCTCTCTCTCTCCCTACTCTTTCTCTCTCTCTCTCCCCCTACTCTCTCTACTCTCTCTCCCTACTCTCTCTACTCTCTCTCCCCCTCTCTCTCTCCTTCTCTCTCTAATCTTTCTCTACTCTCTCTCTCCCTCTCTCTCCCTACTCCCTCTCTCTCCCTACTCCCTCTCTCTCTCCCTCACTCTCCCTACTCTCTTTTCCTCTCTCCCTCTCCCTACACTCTCTCTCCCTCACTCTCCCTACTCTCTTTTCCTCTCTCCCTCTCCCTACACTCTCTCTCCCTCTCCCTACTCTCTCTTCCTCTCTCTCTCTCCTTACTCCGTCTCTCCCTAGTCTCTCTTTCTCTCGCTCTTTCTCTCTCTCTCTCCCTACTCTCTCTTTCTCTTTCTCTCTCTCCCTCTCCCTACTCTCTCTCTCTCTCCCTCTCCCTACTCTCTCTCTCTCTCTCCCTGTCCCTACTCTCTCTCTCTCCCTGTCCCTACTCTCTCTCTCTCCCTCTCCCTACTCTCTCTCTCTCTCTCCCTCTCCCTACTCTCTCTCTCTCTCTCCCTGTCCCTACTCTCTCTCTCTCTCTCTCCCTACTGTCTCTCCCTGTCCCTACTCTCTCTATCTCTGTCTCTCCCTTCTCTCTCTCTCTCTCCCTACTCTCTCTTCCTACACTCTTTCCCCCTCTCCCTACTCTCTCCCTCTCCCTACTCTCTCTCCCTCTCCCTACTCTCTTTCTCTCTCCCTACTCTCTCTTTCTCTCTCTCTCTCTCTCCCTACTCTCTTTCTCTCTCTCTCCCCCTACTCTCTCTCTCTCCCTCCCTACTGCCTCTCCCTCTCCCTCCCTACTGCCTCTCCCTCTCCCTACTCTGTCTCTCTCTCGAAAAGAAAGAAGAAACAAGAAACAAGGAAGGAGCAAAAGAATGAAAGAAGAAAGAAAGAAGGAAAGAAAGAAAGAAAGAAAGAAGGCCACTGGTGATGAAACTCTACACATCTGGACTACAAGGCGGTAATGTTACCACTACGCCATCGTGGTGGTCCTTGATTCATTCAAGTTTCAACTTGTCTTTCTATTCTCTTTTCACGTCCATAGTTCTTGACTTGTACTTTTTGGATCGCAAGGTGTAGACTAGCTATTCAACAATCTAAATTGAAATCCATTGTATTACAAGTATTGCTGTTTGAAGCTGACAAACCATCTGCTTACAACGCATATGATTATGACGTAGAGGTACGTCGTCGCCTGGTAATCAAGAGGCACTGGCTTCGATACCCGGTGGAGGCACATTGCAACGTTGGTGATAATACCACTCTAAATTGTAGATAAAATTACGTTTAGCCTATATGTGCATAAACTGTACTTAAAACTCGAACTTTACTAAGAAAACTGGAGAGATTTGGTGCGAAGCACTGCTGTAAGCAGCCTTCCACGGCCATCTCTTGTTAAACAAGCTGCTGTAAATCTACAGCCGAAGTTGCGCTAAACTGGCATCGTAATAGGGCATTAAACTAAATAATTATGCTGGTAATTGCCCTAAATGCTGAAGTAGAACTACTACCATTCCTAGCCCCTTGCTTGAAGAGGCAATAATATCTCCCGATACCCAATTACCTGGACAGCTTAGAGCTCCACGTCTCTTAACTCTCCCTGGCGCACGTTTCCTAATTTGTGCATCTGACAGGGCGGGGTCGCCGGTTATGATCGATTCTCACCTTCCAGTGGCGGGTGTTGAACTCGTGCACGATACCGTCTTGGCAGAAGCAATCAGGAAATTAAGAAGGATGCCGTGCGCTATCGTGCAAATCACTTAACCCAAAGGGTCGAAACGGGCTGCTCCAATCTTTCGCCGCCCCATCTTTAGGTAGATGAGTATAAGCGGTGGAAATAATCTCAGGTCGGTATGGAAGTATTAACTTATTGGATTGTACGCGTATTATTCCTCTTTTACTTCTTTAGGTAGATGAGTACGGACGGTGAATTGATCAACTTGACGATTCCGCTACCAGGATTCGAACCTTGGAGTCCTGGTTTCGTAGCATGTTACGCTCGTTAACTTCACAACGGAGACCTTGTTGGGAACTTCATCCAAAATCGTTGTCGCCTTGTAATTAAGGGATCTCGAGTTAGAGGCGGTGGAGGCACACTTTAGACTGTAGGTCCAGTCCCGATTATCCCGTCTGTACATAAAATGGACTTACAGCAAAACTTAAAAATCTTCAGACCTGAGACAAGAGTCGAACACTCAATGTAAGAGCGAGAGAGGAAATTAGAATAAGATATTGTATATTTTCAACGCTGGTGTGTGTCGTGTCTCAAATTATCCTTTACTTAAATTTACAAATTGCATACATTAAAATAGTAACATCTCGTAATTTTCACACTAACTCACTTTAGTACAATCACTATGATAATATTTTTATCAGTCATTTCTGAATACTGAGTTTTTAACAACTTTTTGAACTTAAATTATGTATCAGTGTTGCATATACAATAACATTTCACCACTGAATACACTCATAATAATTTTGAATGTCAAGTTTTGAACCGTACATTTGTGTGTGTGTGTGTTTTGCATATTTATATGTATGGACAACATACAAAACTGAAAGTACTGTACGTATCTAACAAAAGGGGTATAGTTTGTTGAGATCAATATCACGAAATTGCTAATTGTGTGGTAAATTGAATGTATTATATGTCATCCATCAATTCAGATGTCAACTTCACAATAAATCAAAGGTAATGTAATAACAAGCATGCAATTAGTGAATGCTACAGTGCTTTGGGGATTGACAGATTTCAGTAAAGAATATACATATTAGCAAATAACATAATTTGCTTAAAGGGAAGGACAAGCAAAATAGAGAGAGAGAGAGAGAGAGAGATAGAAATGAGGAGAGTGTTGACCCCTCCCACCCCCCAATATTTGTATCAGCATACTTCACAGCAGCAAAACGCCGTATTAGCAAACCCTGAAAACAAAATATCCCCGCTACGTGCATCGCCTGAGCAATACGGCGAATGTTTGCTTCCCAAATTGCCCCTCGGTACGAGAATTCGTATTCAGTTCGTGCTGTGGGCCATTCTAACGACAGATGACTTCCCCGAGCCTGCTTTATGTTTACATTTGTCACTTCTTAAGGACCACGAGCAGTGCATGCTGGGAGCACCATTATGGCACCCGTTTCGGCTGAGAAGCTTGGATTTGTTGCCTTTATGGAGGATATCTGACTCCCAGGCGCCTAATGCAGTTATGTCTCCAAGGGCCTTCTTTCCCCTTGACTTTTCTATTCTTCGACTTTGCAAGTAACGCTCGTAAGTTTCCGCGTAATGTCGGCAATTTTTGTGAGGATCGACTATGATGGAGTGATTCACTGAGAGTTCTTCTAGCCCATAGTCCCCCTCCCCCTTCAGTCGCAACGTTATGGGTAAAGAAGCTTCAATTGGTCGAATGTCGCGCACACTTCTGGGTTGTAGCAACTCTACTGACTTGCAATGGGATCACTACAACCCAGAAGTGTCCGTGACTGTACAACTTGTGAAAAAGCAGTTGCAGTGAAGTAGTAGAAAAAGAAACCCACCCATGCTTGCTTTTCTATCACAGTTTTCTCCATAAGAATGTATATCCTCCGACTTTATGCACCCCGGCACAATCACACGGAATTCGGGTTGCATATCTATACAGGCGCAGAGTAGTGCTGCATCGAGATCGCTTTGTAGAAGTCGATATGAGAACAGACCCTTCGATTCTTCGATTCCAACCATTTTACTCGTATTTACCTTTCTATTTTTTTAAGTTTATAGGCCAATTAATATGTACTCTTGAAATGTAATATTAATAAATAAATGTTGGCATAATCATGGATAACTTTCATTCGATTATGTCTAGCCTTGGTGACAAATATAAAATTTCATTTAAATTAATAGACAACGGCTGGGTCTAATGGAGTCTTTGTTTCCTCTGGCGAGAACGAGAGGTTATCTTTCAAGGTATTTCCCAGCTCGGGCTGCAAGTTGTTTCACACTTCCAGTCCCCAACTCGAGAACGGCTCCATGGTTGTATTTCAAATTTGTAGGCTGCACAGGGACAGTCACCTCTCAACCAGGGTTTCGGAGCGGAGCGGATCAACGCTCCGACTGTTGCCAACGCTCCGGAGCGAGGAGCGAGATTCTAAGAAATGGTTCGCTCCGCTCCGGAGCGGAGCGATGTCTTATCCCGCTCCGCTCCGGAGCGGAGCAGCGGGAATCGGAAAATTTCTCGCTCCGCTCCGGAGCGAGGAGCGAAATTTTAGAAAATGGTTCACTCCGCTCCGGAGCGGAGCGCTATCTTGACACGCTCCGCTCCGGATCGGAGCAGAGGAAGTTGGAAAATTTCTCGGTCCGCTCCGGAGCGAGGAGCGAAATTTTAGGAAACGGTTCACTCCGCTCCGGAGCGGAGCGATACCTTGTGACGCTCCGCTCCGGAGCGAGGAGCGATATTCTAAGAACTTGCCCACTCCGCTCCGGAGCGACTCCGGAGCGCTCCGAGGTTGGATAATACGAGTGTATATAGAAAACTAACGATCAAAGGTTCCGAGTACATTAGTAATTTTGTTTGTGAAATTTGTACGGCATTTGAAAATCGCCCGTTATTGTTGTTATAAAACTGATTATTACTAAAGCTAACGCCACGGAAACAGTCCAGAAAAATTACGTCACTCACCTACAGTGTTGCCAATAAGCAAGGAATGATCCTTACACAATACACCAGGGAAGGCACAATCAACCGCATACGTACTGTCCGTGACTGTACAACGCGCAATGTGTCAACTGTGAAGCGTAGAAGAAGTGTGGCAAACCTGGAGGGCCAGGGGTGTGGAGGAGGCAAGGGGAAGCTTCGATCTTCACTGGACTGTTTTCGTGAAGAGAGCGATATTATTATTATTATTATTATTATTACATTTTCATTATCACTTTTACTACTCTACTACTACTTCTGGGGACAATATATTTCAATAGCAGGTGTGTCACCTGTGGTTTTATAAGTTGAGAGAATGGAACCACTCTCATTTCCTGCCACCAGGGATCGCGACTGAAACTCATTTCGGTTCAACTTCTGGTTCGGGCTAAGCACTTCGGCATATCGGCCCGACGTTACAGTCCACGCCGCGGGAGAAGTGAGTTATTCCGGAATATTGGTTCGAGTAACACTGGCGAAATTACTGCAGAGAATCCATTCGACCTTCTAAAAGGCCAGAGGAAAGGCGAAGCAACTTGTACGGAGGAAGATAAAGGCTAATAGGTGTTCATGCAAAACACTCGCTGGTGCATGATTGTCATATCTAACTTTCTTTTACGCTGGTTATGTATGATACTTTGAATGTAGCGAAAGGGAAAAGTTTAAAGTAATTGGAAATTCAGGTTGCTAATTTTAACTTTTCGATTTTTGAATGTATGAAGTTGAAAATCGGAATCATGCTTATTAATGTTACCGTCGGCCAATAAGGAAACGTTTTAATTTGAAATACAGAGTTTTCATATCTAACTTTTTAAAAATCCTGACACTAGAAAGTTGAAAACCGGCTTAACCAAAAATGTAAGTTGCCACATTTGGTTTACTTTTATGAAGGTATAAAGTCGAAAATCGGAATGCTGTTCGTATACAGCCGAACAGGGGAATTTAAATAGTATGAAATACAGGGTTGTCATATCGATTATTTTTCCCAATTTTAAAGGCAGGAAGTTGAAATAGGTATTTAATGGTTACATACGTATACTACTGCAAAAATTACAAAATGTCTGTTTGCCATATCTAACATTTCAAGTTTGTAAGCAGTAACCTGGAAATAGACATGGTGGTTATAAGAAAATTGAAAAATTTTGGAAAGACGACGAATGGAATGTTGCTATATTTAACTTTCTGAGTCTAGAAAGCCAGAAAACGTATACGTATAAAATTAATATTTTTTGTATTGAGTACGTTGTACACAGCAAACTGAAAGCAAGTTTTCAGTAATGAACAATGTGTAGTCAGCAGATAAGTCGAAACAAGATGTATAAACCTTAATAACCGTGATAAACACAAAAAGTAATATTATCTACTTGGATAGGGTCATGTCCTGAATTTTATGGTTTCATTTTGAAAAACAGGGCTGCGAGCAATACGTGCCTTCCTCACTGATGGCATTTGATTTGATTTTTGTAACTTAGCTTTGAATTTTAGCTAATCGCGACGATGATAATGAGAGAATTGATAAATGTGTACTGAAAAAAAAAGTAGCGCCCTGTACCCCGATAACATAGTGGTAACAACGTCTCCTTGTAATGAAGGGGCACTGGGATCGATACCCGGTGGAGGGACATAGTGGCTCGAATCCCACTTTAGGTAGGATTTAAACTGTAGGTCTATTCTCGATAGCGTATTGTTGAGTCTTAAATCCACCAAAAGTTCATAACAAAAGGCATTGTTTCAACGTATGTTGAATGTATAATTGCAATGTATATTGTGATAAATTAATCCTTAAGCAAATATACATTTGTAATTCTGTTTAACAATAAGAGATGTCACTTTCCTTTAAATCTATTCACAAAATCATAAAAATACAACTCGGAAATTCATTTCCAAATGAACAACCTCTTATGCATATCTTTTACGTATGTGTGTGAGTAGTTATGTTCCCGGATATAGTCCGATAAATCAATTGATTGGAAAAGATCGATGAAAGATCAATTGATGATAAAGGGCAGTGGACAAGCAAGCATTGTTTATTTTTGGATGTCGGCCAGAAATGGGCGGGGTTTGAGATATGTGGATGTGTTTTGATTGGGTTTTGGGGTATGGGGAGATGTTGGCGTGGGATGGTGAGTGAGAGTGTTGCCCGAGAAAGGTGAAAGGTTACAGATGAGCGGTTGGAATGACGAAATCAGGATGTGAGTGTGGGACTGTTGGGTGATATGGAAGTGGGGTAGAACAAAGGAGGTATTGTGGACGGTGTAAAGGTTGGAGATAAAGTTCGTTGTATGTTTCCGGGAGATGTTTTTGCGTGTTTATCGATAGTGGCGTCATTGTATGTGTGGTCGGTATAGGGTAACGACCGTATAGGGTAACGACCGATGGAGGGAGAAGTGAAAAAGGAAAAAGTTGTGGAGAAACAGGGAGTAAATAAAGTAAATAGAAAAAAAGTACAATTTGCGGAAGGGGATAGTGTGTATAGTATTCCGGGGTGGGAAGAGGATAGGAGGGGTACGTGGGCGTTGGACGCTTTGCGCGAGAGGATGCGCAGAGAAAATAGGTGCGTGATAAGCAAGGAGGATGAGGTATATAAGGACGATTGATCTGTTTATGTTTACATCACAGTGAGCACCCTGTGTGGCCATCGTCGTCTTCCAGAGACTACCTTTTGGAGCCAGTTTCGAATAGATACTATCAGTGATCTAACAGGTATATCATAGTAAGTATATGATGGTAGATTATTACGTTGCAATGTTTTGATTGATAGATTGATTGATTGATCTATTGATTGATTGGTTTAGTGTTTGAAGTCCGTTTATGCACAGTATTAACTTTAAAGTAGAATCCGAACATTGATTGATTGATTTAATGTTTTAAGTCCACTTTATGCACAGTAAGGTTAATACCGGGTTCGAACCCGGGGCCTTGATTACAAGGCAACGACGCTACAACTGCGCCAAGATTAGTACGTTGTTGTAATGTTTTGATTGATTGATCGATTGATTGATTTAGTGTTTTAAGTCCGCTTTATGGACAGTAAGGTTAATCGGGAGTGGACCTACAGTTTAAAGTGGAATCCGAATCACTATGTGCCTCCACCGGGTATCGAACCCGGGGACCCTTGATTACAAGGCAATGACGTTACCACTGCGCCAAAATTATTACGTTACTGTAATGTTTTGATTGATTGATCGATCGATTGATTGGTTTAGTGTTGTAAGTCCGCTTTATGCACAGTAAGGTTAATCGGGACTGGACCTACGGTTTAAAGTAGAATCCGAACATTAATTGATTGATGTTTTAAGTCCATTTTATGTACAGTAAGGTTAATCGGGAGTGGACCTATAGTTTAAAGTAAAATCCGAATCACTATGTGCCTCCATCGGGTATCGAACCCAGGGACCCTTGATTACAAGACAACAACGCTACCACTGCGCCAAAATTATTACGTTGCTGTAATGTTTTGATTGATTGATTGATTGATTGGTTTAGTGTTGTAAGTCCGTTTTATGCACAGTAAGGTTAATCGGGACTGGACCTACGGTTTAAAGTAGAATCCGAACATTGATTGACCGATTTAATGTTTTAAATTCACTTTATGCACAGTAAGGTTAATCGGGACTGACCCTACAGTTTAAAATAGGATCCGAATCACTATGTGCCTCCACCGGGTATCGAACCCGGGGCCTCTTGATTACAAGGCAACGACGCTATCACTGCGCCATCGAAGAGACCATCTGTAATGTTAATGCAAGAATTAGTGGATTATTGTTACAACCCATTACTACGAGATGATGTAAGAGGTATACCTTTTTTATTTCTAGTCTTCATAAAGTAGAACAGTTTACGAGAACTTCGACCTCACCTCACCGTGAATTCCCGGATATCATCGAGGAGACCGGCACATCAGAAGTTGAAGACGTGTAAAGGTAAAAGATGAGAAAAATATTACCTATATTTATTGATTAGGCTATAAATCACCATCTTCTTCATCGGTGATACCGATAATGGGAGGCGTAGCAGAAGGAGACGGTGGCGCAGCAGCAGGAGAAGGTGGCGCAGCAACAGGAGGCATCTCATATAACAGGAAGGTTTCGAAAAGAGCCAGCTTCCGGTTGTTCTAAAATAAAAATGTATAACTGTAATCAAGGTGTACGTGCGATATATCTAACATAATTTTTCTATATTTTCAGATATGGCATCCCTACCATTTGAATTCAATGTATTGCATGGGAATCTAAAAGATACAGAACATTCCGGGGAACGAAGGAATCTGTGGAGCAAGGTCCAAGCTCGCCAAGTGGAGAGACAGATCGCATGCTACATAGATTTCTGCGAGGAGAACGGATTAGCAGAGAACCTGATGAAGAACCTGGAGGAGGTCTGCCGTGATATGGAAGTCCAAATCGACACGCTCACTAAAATGTTTAGTTACATATCAGGAAAAAAGAACACGTCCCCAGTTTTTGGGGATTTTTTGGAAAATGTAAAACAGGCACAGTATGTGCCATCTCATTTATCCCTTCGTGTATGTTTCGAAATGATGGAGGTTTTCAAAAATATTAGAAAACAAAAAACGGAGGAGACAAAAAAGAACGATGAAAAGGAGATGGAGAGTAAAATGTCAGAACTTCTAAAGAAAAGAAAATTGGACAAATAAATACTAATACCACTAATACACTAACACTTTTGTCCGATTTTCGTTTGTCTACACCCGAAAAATTAAATGAGAAAGTGTATAGGTGATTTAGTAAATGAAATGTATATATTTTAAAATACAGCTAGATGGATGTGAAATGTTTATAATAAAATATAATCAGAAAATATGTTATTTTTATATTAATATGAAATACCTGTATGTTAATTACGTTTTTCTCATAATACATTGGTAACATAGCTGTTTTATAATCAGAGTTCCGGATCTGCTATTCCATAAAAATGGTTCGAATCCGATTTTACTATGGTGACATGTCTCATAATTAAGGTCCCGGGTTCGACACCTGGTAAAAATACACAGTAATTCGAACTCTTGATTTTGATTGGTTGTTTAAAATCCACTTTATGCACATTAAGGCTAATCGGAACTAGACCTACAGTTTAAAGTGGGATCCGAAATGTGCCTCCACCGGGAATCGAATCCGGGACCCTTGATTACAAGACGACGACGTTACCACTGTGTCATCGGGGAGGTCTAACAATTCGAACCCCGGTGTAAACTGGAGGTCTAGTTGTGATTAGTCTCTTTACATAAAATAAGTTAGAAACAGACAAACATGCAAATTACTTACCAAGTTTCCGTTCTCCATTTCTGTTCTGCTACAGACGATAAATGTGAAGAAAGACTGCTATAAATATTCCATATATTGACGGTATAGTTTGATCCAAATTTTGTAACATCCTCCGTGTATCATTTAAAGGTTAGCGGTCAAATTATAAATGGGAATCAGGAAACATATTTTACAAGCTGTTTCGACATTCTCTGACAGTATCTCTATGTATCATTCTAAAGGTTAGAGGTTACGCAGCAATTAGTAGTCTCGAGAAGGTTCTCTGTCACATTTGAGAGTATTGAGAAATAATGAAGGAGTCGATAAACTCTCGAGTCTTTTTCGTTCTCCGGTGTTTATAAATTCTGTGTTTCAATATCTCGGTAGACGTAGTAATGTTTAAAAGTTAAGGATGCAATTGTAATCAACAGTTTTGAGATGAGGGTTAAAGGTTTACAAGAAGAATAAACCCTAAGGAGGTTATTTGCGGTCGATCTTTTACGAAACTACACAGAACAGACACTTTAAAAATATGGAACCGGGTTTTGTGTCAAATGATATTTATTGAAAACCTGGGCCGGCCCGGGCCCTTAAAAATGATGAACAAGGTCTGGTAAAGTTATCACTGCATGTTAAAACCAGGGCCGGTCCGGACCTTTGGGAAATGGTGAATAGCCATCGTAACGTTATTTTTGTATGTATATCGAAAACCAGGGCCGGCCCGGGCCCCCTAGGAAATGATGAATAACGATTGCTGAAAGTTATCACTGCATGTTAAACCAGGGTCGGTCCGGACCCTTGGGAAATGGTGAATAACCATCGTAACGTTATTTTTGTATGTATATCGAAAACCAGGGCCGGCCCGGGCCCCCTAGGAAATGATGAATAACGATTGCTGAAAGTTATCACTGCATGTTAAACCAGGGCCGGTCCGGATCCTTGGGAAATGGTGAATAACCATCGTAACGTTATTTCTGTTTGTATATCGAAAACCAGGGCCTGCCCGGGCCCCCTAGGAAATGATGAATAACAATTATTGAAATTATCACTGCACATTAAAACCAGGCCCGGTCCGGACCCTTGGGAAATGGTGAATAACCATCGTAACGTTATTTCTGTATGTATATCGAAAACCAGGGCCGGCCCGGGCCCCCTAGGAAATGATGAATAACAATTATTGAAATTATCACTGCACATTAAAACCAGGGCCGGTCCGGACCCTTGGGAAATGGTGAATAACCATCGTAACGTTATTTCTGTTTGTATATCGAAAACCAGGGCCGGCCCGGGCCCCCTAGGAAATGATGAATAACAATTATTGAAATTATCACTGCACATTAAAACCAGGGCCGGTCCGGACCCTTGGGAAATGGTGAATAACCATCGTAACGTTATTTCTGTATGTATATCGAAAACCAGGGCCGGCCCGGGCCCCCTAGGAAATGATGAATAACAATTATTGAAATTATCACTGCACATTAAAACCAGGGCCGGTCCGGACCCTTGGGAAATGGTGAATAACCATCGTAACGTTATTTCTGTATGTATATCGAAAACCAGGGCCGGCCCGGGCCCCTAGGAAATGATGAATAACGATTGTTGAAGTTATCACTGCATGTTAAAACCAGGGCCGGTCCGGACCCTTGGGAAATGGAGAATAACCATCGTAATGTTATTTCTGTATGTATATTGAAAACCAGGGCCGGCCCGGGCCCTTTGGAAAATGGTGAATGACCTTTGACCCCAACCTTTAATTTTTTTGGGAACTTCTTTTTTTTTTTTTTTTTTTTTTTTTTTTTTTTTTTTTTATATATATATATATTTTTGGCAAATTTCCAAATCGTTATATCTCCGTGCCTAATTGAGATAGAAGGATGATCGATAGGTCGTTGAACTCGGAATAAAGTCCTCTTTCTATTGGAAAAGGTTTCATCATTCTAGGATCAACAGTTTCCTACTTCCTTTATTACCAATCGAAGACTCCCCTTCCGACCACTCTACTAAAAGGTCTCGATGTGCAGATTCCAAATCTGTAACGGTTTTCAGGCTAACTCGATCAGCAACACGACTATGCCCCTTTGAAATGTTTAGGTTTTCTGAAATTTTGCCAAGTTTTAGGTTATCAGGCAATTCGACCTCTGCAATTGTTGTTCTATTTTATTACAAATATCTTTTCATTATCGAAGACTTTAACCTTGTTTATAGATAAGAACCAGGAAACCGTTACACATTTCTAGAAAGTTTACAATACAACCAGGAAACCGTTAGATAAATCATTAAATCAAAAGGGGTCGTAGATACCGGAAAGATTGTTACTCATTTCCTGGAAACCTATAAATCAGACAGTAAAACCGTTAGAATCAGTATTGTGATGCTGAGGTATATAACATAGACACCCTCTTTCGTGAGTAGTTTCTGGAATACTATTATCCTCCTATCATGGACTTACAGTTATCTGCTGACGAATTGTTAGTGTTATATCGTAACGGGTATTACAAAACAGCTGACCAGTTACGGAAACTGCTGGCGTACATCGCACAAAGGATAATTGAAGGAGAGAGTGTCTCTTTAGTTGAAGAGTATGATCAATTACTACGGGCAGTAACAACAACAACAACAACAACGACAACAACACCCGAACTTTTCGGAAAAGGAGTATCATCGCCACCGAATATTCACACATCCGATACTGCATCATCTCAAGGAACTTCAAGGAATGTCGTATCCAGACCAGACCCGGAACCTCTACCTGGACCGTCTTGGAGAGAGGACCCCTTACCGACAGTTGAACAGTCACCTCAGAATATTTCTGAATCACATAGAAGAGGTAAGAAAAGAAAACGTGATACAATACCTCGTGAACACATAGGAAATATATTGTTACACAATATTCAGGAACGTGAATACCCTAAATTTCGTTCCAAGGGACAACGTGTGGAATTCAGTTTCTCACATCCTCCAGAAAATGTTGACCCTCATAGTTGGATTCGTCAAGGTGTTGAAAACCTTCTCACCTATGTGAAAAAGAATGCTAAGGACGGAGATAAAATAGGTTTAACACTATCTAACATATCCGACCCAAATGTAAAAGATATTTATATCGGATGGCATAGAAGTGATCAGTTACATAGTGATATGGTATGGACTGTTATGCATAAAATACTACAAAGTGCAAAAACATTTTCAAGTACAGACCGTCTAATTTTACGGGCTGACCGTGTTGATATACCTGTCGGAGGAGGAGGAGACGGTAAGCGTGCCTATTGTTTACCAAATTATATCCTAAGTACACTGAAGAGAAGTGTTGTCAGTGTACCAAATAGAAAACAACCTCTTTGTTTAGCTGAAGCTTTGGTTATAGGGAAAGCCTATGTAGATAAAGATCCATCGTATACACAATACAGAAAAAATAGAAATCTTCTTAGACCTGTTTTTGAACTAATGCGAAAGGCAGGTGTAAATCTAACAGACAATACGTGTGTCGGAAGTGGAATTCCTGAACTCAAAAAATTTCAGCAAGTTCTTACAGAATATAAAATCACTGTGTACAATAACCTTCGTGATGTTAAAGATATTCTTTTTGAAGGAGAGGTCGAGAATGTCTCCAAATACATATATCTTCTATACGACAGTACTCGGCAGCATTACGATGTTATTGTGAACCGTGTTGGAGCTTTTGCAGCAAAACAGGAATGCCAGGGATGTAACGAACTTATATTTTGTAAACCACATATTCATCAGTGCAAACAAATGTGTTCCATGTGCCGCGCAATCCCTCCATGCGTACCTGAAACAGGAGTTTATAAAACATGTCAAACATGTCACAGAATTTTCAAAAATGAGAAATGTTTTACAAATCATGTTTCTACACTATTTCGAAACGGTACAGTATGTAGTGAAATCCAACAGTGTCCTCGATGTTTTAGAATTGTTCTCACAAATAATTCGTATGAGAAAGTACATAGGTGTAACATGAAATACTGTACTGTCTGTAACTGTGTGAAACCTATAAATCATATGTGTTACATGTCCATTCCAAAAGCTAAACAGAATTCGAAATTTCTATTTGTGTTTTATGATTTCGAATGTTATACTGATATTCCGTACTGCGATAAAGAAAAAACTTTTCTTCATGTTCCGAATCTAATCGTGGTACAAACAGCCTGCCATGCATGTCATAACGAAGAGGATTTAACAGTTTCGTGTTCTGTCTGTGGTACAAGACAGTTTATATTCTGGGATGATCCTGTAGAAACATTTCTCTCCTATCTCGAACTGCAACATAAGTTTTCCAATATAACTATTTGTGCACACAATGCACGAGGTTATGATTGCACGTTTATATTGAGAAAAATGTTGGAAAAAGGGATGAAACCTCGTATAATCTTGGATGGAACCAAAATCATCAGTATGACGTACCAAAATCTCTACTTTATCGACAGTCTTAATTATGTTCAAACGAATCTTGCAGGGTTTTCAAAACTGTTCGGTCTTCCAGTGCAGAAAGGATATTATCCGCATTTGTGGAACACATACAAAAATCGAAATTACATAGGACCTACACCTCCTCCTTCTGCATACGGATATGAATATATGAAAACAATTGAAGATCAGACAAATTTCATGTCTTGGTATGATACTGAATGCAAAAAAAATATGCCTTTCAACAACAAAACAGAACTACTCCAATATTGTATTAAAGATGTTACTTTGTTAAGACAAGGATGTCTGAAACTGAGACAGAATTTTCTGGATATATGTAAAATAGATATTTTTAGGAATTGTATCACTATAGCATCAGCGTGTTCATTAATTTACAGACATAAATTTATGCCCGCTAACACTATAGGAATAATTCCTAAAGGAGGTTACCATCATGCAGATAAAATGTCAAAATTTGCGTTGAAATGGTTGACCTATGTTGAAGAACAAAATCACATAATACTTCTCCACGGCGGACGTACTCGTGAAAAATATGTTTTAGGAGGACGTTATAAAGTAGATGGATATCACGAGGAGACAAATACAGTGTACGAAGCGCTTGGTTGCTTCTGGCACGGCTGCAGACGATGCATATCAACAAACAGGGATATGTATCCTAAAGATATCACGGAAGATGAAAACACCCAGGAAAATGACGGCCAAACCAATAGTGACATGCTAAACACTGCAGCTTTTAGATACGAAACAACATGTCGTAAACTTGCAGCTTTACGTTCTGAAGGTTACCATGTTGTCACAATGTGGGAATGCGATTTTGATAGAATATTAAAAACTGATCCTGAACTCGATAGACATCTATCTACACACCCTATTGTCTGCTGTATTCCTTTAAATCCGAGAGATGCCTTATATGGCGGAAGAGTTGAAACAGTCAGAACTTATTACAGAATCAAGGAAAATGAGAAATTACAATACAACGATTTTACAAGTTTGTACCCTTATGTGAACAAATATTGTACCTATCCTGTAAGCCATCCTACCATATTTTTAGGAAATTCTATTCCTCCAGTCGATGAAGTTTTAAACATGGAAGGACTTGTTAAATGTACAATTCTACCCCCTACAACCCTTCTCCACCCTGTTTTACCCTCCAAAATAAATGGAAAACTGATGTTTGTATTATGTAAAGAATGTGCTATCACACTAAAATGTGAAGGTATTTGTGAACATTCAGATGAACAGCGTGCACTTTCAGGAACTTGGGTTATCGCAGAAGTACGTAAAGCTTGCAGTTTAGGTTACAGAATGTTGGAGATGTCGGAAGTGTGGAAATATGAAACGTCTATGTACAATCCTGTTACACAAACTGGAGGACTGTTTGCTGAGTATGTCAACACATTTTTGAAAATAAAACAGGAAGCCAGTGGGTGGCCTACTTGGTGTCAAAACAGAATGGATAAAGAAAAATACCTACAGGACTACTTTGATAAAGAGGGGATTCTATTGGAGGAAGACAATATTGAGATCAATCCTGGAAAACGTACTTTGGCTAAACTTTGTCTTAATTCTTTATGGGGCAAATTTTGTCAACGAGATAACCTTTCCCAAACATCTATTATCAAGGAGTCGAAAGATTTCCTCGATAAAATGACCGATCCTAATATAATTATCGGAGGAGTTATATTTATCAATCAGGATACTGTTATAGTAAACTGGAAATATGTTGAAGAGGCAATCACCCTGAACAGAAAAGTAAACGTTCCTATTGCAGCTTTTACGACATGTCATGCTCGTTTGAAACTGTATGAACTTCTTGAAAAATTGGATGACAGGGTATGTTATTGTGACACAGATTCGGTGATTTACATAGATAGTCCTGAAATGGAATATCATCCCCGAACAGGTGATAAATTAGGGGATCTCACCAATGAATTAAGTGATTTCGGTCCCGATGCAATTTGTGAAGAGTTTGTCTCAACAGGACCAAAAAGTTACAGTATGAAAATTAAAAAACCTCTTTCTGAACCCCAATATATCTGTAAAGTTAAAGGGATCACTTTAAACACTTGCACATCAAAATTGGTCAACTTTGATACTATGTGTGATATGATGAACAATGAAAAATCTGACGTTACAGTAGAAAATATCTTTAGAATTAGAAGAACAAAACAGTTTCAAGTTATCAGTACAAATGAAAAGAAATTGTTTCAGCCCGTATTAATGAAACGTTTTTTTGACCACCAACATTTATCATTTCCTTTCGGATACCGTACAGATTAGGTTATAAATATGTCTGTAAACCTAATCTGTAATAGGTATTGTAATAGGTTTTAGGTCCAAAGTTCAAATTTTTGTTTCAGTATTTTTTATATTGTATACTTGTATTATATAATCTTGTACAAAATAAATATAAAATGTAGTAATAGTCTGGTAAACCGTCATTTTCTTTCAAGTTCCTGGATACAAATCTGTAAATTTTTGTTTAATATAAAATGTTTCCTAAACTTATCCATCCTTTTACAATGATGGTTTGTGGAGCATCAGGAAGTGGAAAAACTACTTTTGTAACAAAACTTGTCAATTCTATTTTTTCTTTTGTCGAAAAACCTGTTACAAAAATAGTGTGGTGTTACGATCAGGAAAATAGTATCCCAAAAAATATTGGTGATGTGGAATATCATAAAGGAATTGTTAATTGGCAATCATGGAACGGAAAAACTCCTACCCTTATAGTGCTAGATGATCTTATGATGGTTGCTGAAGGAGAAAAAGTTGCAGACCTTTTTACAAAAGGTAGTCACCACAAAAATATTTCAGTTGTTTTTATAACACAAAATCTCTTTCACCAAGGAAAAAATTGTAGAGATATTTCTTTGAACGTAAAACATTTTGTTATATTTAAAAATCCACGAGATATGAACCAATTTACTGTTTTTGCACGACAGCTTCAACCTCATCGCATGAAGGAACTTGAAAAAGTATATATAGATGCAACAATAGAACCTCACAGTTATTTGTATATTGATCTTTCCCAGTCAACACCGGATCCTTTACGTTATCAAACAGATATTTTTAATACAGATCATTCAACCATATATCTTCCTCAGGAATGCCTGAAACGTCGAGATGAAGAAAACGAGGAAGAGACGTACCAACTTACGTTCTAAACAGAATATTTCTTTTAAAACACATTCACCTTTTTTGCACATATTGAAAAATTCCCCAACAAAAGTTCGTAAAACATTATTGAAAAGTGCTCCAAAAAAAACAATCCGTTTTATCAGTGAATGTTGTCTGAATGTTTTAAAAGGTAATATAAAACTTCGACCGTCTGTAAAACATCTTCTAACACCTTACAAAACTGTTTTACGTAGACTTGTAAAACCTAAAGTAGATATCGAAAAACGAAGAAAAATTCTTGTTCAAAGAGGAGGGTTTCTACCCCTACTTTTAGGATCTCTACTATCTGGTCTTCTCGGAACTCTCATTCCACATTAATAATGACACCTGTTTACAAAAAAATGATTGTTCTTTCACCAGAACAATTGACACGTATTCGCGGTTCCGAACAGTCTATAAATCAAAAATTATCTGTTCTGGATAAAAAAATGAACGAAATTTTTAAAATGAAAAATATACCAGATGACCAAAAATGGCGTCTTTATAGAAAAGAATTGGATGAGTATTTATGGTTGAGTCGAAAATCGAAAGAACCATTAGAGATTCCTATTATCCAGGATAATGGTGATTCTAGTATTTCACCAGGATCAACATATTTTCCTCCAAACCTGGTAGAAACATTACCACGTAATACAAGACAGCAGTTAGAAAATATTATTGATGAGTATCAATCTACAGCCCAACGTCTAATCGAAAAAGATCAGGAAAAAACGCTTCCGGAACCGAGATCTTTAAATTTTTCATCATCATCATCACCAACGGGGGTTCCTGGTCCGTCTCGTAAACGAAAACCTGCGAAAAAAAAGAAGAAAAATGTTGTCTTACGTGTTTCCAGAAAAACTTCACCATTTTTGAGAACACCTGATGCATACAAACTCGTTCCTTTAAGAAAAAGTCGTAGACAGAGAGACCAATCATGGGAGTCCCTAAAGTAAAACATGATAAAATTCTTGCTAGAATATATTACGATCCTCAACACAGAGCCTCATTTTCATCTGTGGATCGTTTATGGAAAGCTGTACGAGATAGGAATATATCTCGTGATACAGTAAAAAATTGGTTAATGCACCAGGAAACATACACTCTCCACAAAAGTGCACGAAAAAGGTTTCCTCGAAACCATTACAATGTATGGAACATAGATATGCTCTGGGAAGCCGATCTTAACGATATGACATCGATACAAAAACATAACGACGGATTTAAATATCTCCTAACAGTGATCGATGTATTTTCAAAATATGCTTATGCATTACCCCTAAAAAATAAAACAAGTAATTCTGTAACCGAAGCTTTCAGAACCATTTTTGAACAAAGCAAAAGAAAACCTGCCACATTACAGACAGATCAAGGAACAGAATTTACGAATTCTGTGTTCCAGAATTTTCTGAAAAATGAACAAGTAGACTTTTCGATTGCAATTAACCACCCTGTAAAAGCAAGTATAGTGGAACGTTTTAACCGAACGTTAAAAGAACGAATGTGGAAATATTTTACAGCAAAACAGACAAGACGTTACATAGATATTTTACCTCAACTTCTTGAAGGTTACAATACTGCGATCCACCGTTCCATAGGAATGGCACCTCAAGATGTAAACGAAACTAATGTTTACACAGTGTGGAAACATCTCAATAGACACAACAACCGTATCTCACACACAATTTCAGATTTGAAAGTTGGGGACATTGTGCGAATTTCTGTTGTTAAAGGACATTTCGAAAAAGGATACGAACAATCGTGGTCACGAGAACTTTTTAAGATTCATTCCGTCGTTCAACGGCAGCCGGTACCTGTTTACATATTGGACGACTTAAATGGTGAACCTGTAAAAGGAACATTTTACAAACAGGAGGTTCAGAAAGTATATTCGAATCCTGACGAAGAGTATAAAATTGATAAAATTTTAAAAACACGAGGTAAAGGTAAAAATTTAGAATATCTTGTTCGTTGGCTGGGTTATCCCTCCAGTTTTGATTCATGGATCAAGGCATCATCGCTGAAACCGATAGCAGACAACTAAACCTCAATATATATCGAAATATATCACCATTTCGAATCAGTGAGTTCTTCTTGTTCAGTCAGAATGGATGATAATTTCTACATCTACCTCCCATCGTCTTCATCAGAAAAATATTTTTCAAACAACACATTAACTCATTTTACTGTAAAATTGGCAAAACGTATCGATCTGCCTCCAGATTTGTGGGAAGTCGGTTTAGCAGAATTATGTCATTCAACTCTTTATGATAACGTTCTGGAAACAGATTCAGGACAACTAACATTTCCTGTTCGAACATACACAAATGTTGACGACTTGATTTCGTCGATCGTAACTTCCCTTCCCGATAATCGAGAAATACGAAAATCTGTGCTTTACAAATTCTGGCATCTTCTGGCTGACCCGCAATGGAGTTCATTCGAGTCATCTGTTTCTACAGATAACACACTATATATTAACGATCAACCGTTTTATTTTCCTGCAGCTACTTATACAATAGATGATCTTATTTTTTTCCTGAAAACCAACCCTGCAAATGTAGCTATTCCTACTCATCTTCGATTCTATTTTAAAGCTGCCGTATATAAACACTTGTCCGAAACAGGAATGCTCGACCCTGAACCCGATGCCTCTGTAGACAATACAATAACACCGATAGATTTAACAGACGACTATGCTAAATTTCGATATGATATATTAAAATCTATCTACTCTTCGCACGTAATATCTAATAACGTTGTCGATAAAAATCCTTACATATTTGTATATTCAGATATTGTAAAACAACAGTTGGTCGGTGAAGAAATGATACGTCTTTTACGTCTTACTCGAAAACAATGTTCAGAAGTAGATACCACATGTACGATACCTGTAGCTCATCACACATTCAATCCGATTCACTATGTTTCTCTGGATAAAAGTTCTTTTGAAACAATAGAAATTACTTTGAACGATCAAAAAGGAAACTTTTTACCTTTAAGAAACGGTTCCGTTCCTACTATCGCTGTTTTACATTTTCGTAAAAAAACAAAATCCTTTTAAAAAACCGACATAACACTATTTTCTCAGTCTATATTGGTAAACGAATGAGTCATCATGAATTCGCAAGCAGAATATTACACAACCCAAATACATGGAGGAATCGGACCCATTTTTCGTTCTAACAGAATTCAGAAAGGAAGAGGATTAGGTTCTCTTTTTGCTGGACTTTTCAGAATGGTGAAACCTCTTCTCTGGAGTGGTGCAAAAGCTATCGGAAAAGAAGCTTTAAAAACTGGTGCTAATATTGTTACAGATATTGCAACAAGTCAGCAAACCCCGAAAACTATTGTTCGTCAGCGAATACGTGAAGCTGGTCAGAATCTTAAAACTAGAGCACAACAAAAAATCGATTCTCTGACGGGTTCGGGTATAAGAAGAAGAATTGCAAGAAAAAATACCCATTCGGTGTTAAAACGTTCAGGTACCCGTGCTAGAACCTCGAGAATCAAGAAAAAACGTACATCCGTAAAACGTCGAAAAACATCATCGAAATCTAGGAAAACACGTAAAAGAAAAATCAGACAAAATATCAAAGTCAGAGATATTTTTACATCATGATACAGAACAGCACCTGGGTAATTTCACAGTTCGACCTTTTTCAGAAAAAACATACTATTCCGTACAAACCTATTGCTTCCTTCGATAACCAGAATGTAACTTCTTTTCTCGAACCTGTCTATCTTCGTTTACAGTTGAAGATGATTAAACAAGATAGAAGTCGGATGAGAACTCTACTGTCCGATAAAAAATCGATTCTCTGACAGGTTCGGGTATAAGAAGAAGAATTACAAGAAAAAATACTCATTCGATGTTAAAACATTCAGGTACCCGTGTTAGAACCTCGCGGATCAGAAAAATCAAACAGACTATCAAAGTCAAAAATATTTTTACACAATGATGCAGGACAACACGTGTATGATTTCACAGTTCGATCTTTTTCGGAAAAAACCTATTCAACAAAATGTCGAAAAAACCTACACTGTTACCTACAAACCTATTGCATCCATCGATAACCAGAACGTGATACCATTTCTCATACCTGCAACAGCAACAGATTTTCTGGATCTTGCATCTGTTTATCTTCGTTTACAGGTGGAGATGGTTAAACAAGATGGGAGTCGTATGAGTGCTTTGCCGACCGATAATACAACCACAAAAAATTGTGGGGTAGTAAATTATCTCCTCAATACTATATTTTCACAATGTAACGTTGCTATCAACGGTATATCTGTAACAAATGCTGACAACAATTATGCATACAAATCGATTTTTGAGGTACTTCTCAATTACGGTACTGATGCTGCAAATACACATCTTACTAATGCTTTATGGTACCTGGACACACCTGGAAACCAAGATAAAATCACAACCAATAACGAAGGTTTCACCACCCGAAAAAATTTTTTCCAGTACGTTCCGTCATCAGGAAATCCTATGGAAGTAACAGCCGAAATGGAACTTATGGGAAAACTCCACATAGATTTTTTCAATCAGCCTAAATATCTACTCAATGGTGTGGAAGTACGTATCGAACTTATCAAGTCACGTGATGCTTTTTATATCTGGGGAGATCAAGATTCACCTAGCGTACAAATAAAAATTTTAAAAGCTGCTCTCGAAATAAATCACGTCATTCCTACTCCTAGCACCAGTTTGGCTATAGACAGAGCACTTTCTTACGCTCCTGCACATTATCCGTTCACAAGAAGTATTATCAAGGCATACTCTTACGTTGCAGGAACGCAACAGATTTCTATCGACAATGCTTTTCAAGGTCCTTTTCCGAATGTTATTCTTTTTACTATGGTATCCACCGCCAGCTTTCTCGGAGACAGTAAAAAAAATCCGTTCGACTTTAGAAGTTTTAACCTATCTTCTTTCCATCTTGTAAAAAATGGAGAGCTCACACCTTCTGAACCTTTACGAATCAGTACAGGAGGAAATGGCGGTTTAGTAACACGTGCCTACCAAACTCTCTTTTCCGGCACAGGTATCCATCACAATAATTATGGACATCAGATAACAAGGAAGATGTTTGAAAACGGATCATTTTTTCTGATTTACGACATTACACCAGATTTTTCAGGAAACGATACACACATGAGTCTACAGGAACAAGGTACCTTAGGAGTAGAAATGCAGTTTTCTCCACAACTGTCGGAAAATGTTACCTGTCTTCTCTATGCTGAATTCGAAGTGGCCTTGGATGTGACAAAAGACAGAGGTGTTATCCTTCACTAATAAACATAACAATTTTACTCTATAAATTTGATGTGTTCCTGTTTTCTGCCACAGAAACCTACCTGTATCGTAATAGAAAAAGACTACCGTGTTTGTGTACTTTATTATAAACGTATCCGACATGAACACATCACAGATCAGACATATTTTATCTCACAACTGTTCCACCAAAACAATTTTTTGTGGTGTTTACCCGAGAGATCTTCTGCCTCGAACGTTCTCCACCCCTGCTTTGATAATCGCAAACACGGATACTTCCGATTCCGAAGGAACACACTGGGTTGCTTTCTATTTCGACAAAAACAATAAGGCAGAATATTTTGATTCATACGGTTTCCACCCCTATTACCCAGAATTCATAACATTCTTGAACCGTCATTCCTCTATCTGGACTCACAATAATACCCCCTTACAAGGAATATTTGCTACAACTTGCGGACATTACTGTTGTGTATATGCTTATTATAAAGCACATCACGTCACAACCAGGGATTTCATCCGGATATTCCCACCGGGTGTCAGTAAAGATGAATATATTTTACACCGTTTTCGTCAGATCTTCAAATGTTTACCGCATTCAAAGTGTCCTAAAGGAGCACAAGTGTGTCGTTCCATCAAACCAGTTCGGGAGTGTATAAGGTGATTTCTATATAAAATATGTATGATGATTCTGCTCACTCTCAGTATCATCTTGACACCTTTAGTGAAAACATCATGGAACCGGTCAAAAATTCTACAATGGAAAAACGTGATCAGCTTCTAGACCGTATTACTCATAAGGATGGTGTTTCTAGATGTAAAAAACGTAGACGTCTGCCCCCTACCAAAATTGAGATTCCTGTTATAAAAACTGAACCGATCGAGAGTGAACCGGATGTGACAAAGGATTGTGATTTCATGAAAATACGTCAAGAAAACAGTTCTTCCCAAAATAAAACCGAATGTTCGGAACTGCACAACATAGATGTCTGTTTGGATCTTTATCTTGCAAATATATACTTTCTGAACACAGAAAAAACCAAATATGTAGCAGTAGGGTTCGAAAAACAAACACCTTTCAATCTGGTATGGGAGTTTTCGCAACAAGGAAGATTACCCGTACGAATTAATTCTTCACAGATTAGAGAATTGTGTGTTTTGAAATCTGATGTACTTGATTACATCGAAACAGGTCGACGATTTAATTATCTCGTCACAGGGAATGTTACTGTCAGTGCTGTAAATTTTTTCGGAAAACGTTGTATTTCCATGTATCAACATTCCTCACCGGATGCTTTTATTTTTACACCCCCGGAACTACATTTATTTTTTTGTGAACTTTTCACACCCTTAAGAAAATTAACGAACGAACGTTATCATAAATTACAGCCACAAATACAGACTTTTGTGCATTGTATCGAAAAGAATATGTTTTCAGAAAGAAAAGAAGTACCGGAAAACCTGATAAGCCATTTTCACGTTCTCTGGTACAACGAATTGATGATTGAAATATATCTTCAACACAATCTTGGACATTCATTGATATTATAAATAATTTTATTATCCATTATGTATTTTTACTGTAAATGTATATCTTTATATGTATATTATTAAATTGTAAATAAAACATTTGAAAAAAGGTTAAACATTTTTTATTTTTCTCGATTACAGTAGAAATGGTACATTTTCCAAACATTTTCAACTGCACAGGTTTTGTTCACATTTTTTGATTCACTATGTTCTCTACATTTCTTTTTCTCTACCGAAAGTTTCACACTCTCCAATTTTGGACACCCAAATTCTTCAATATTATCTACGGTTAACGTACTCATACGTTTTTCTCCGATACATTTTTCCAACCATTTAGTTTTTTCAGTACCTTTAACATACACATTTTCATTTACAAGTACAGAATATAAAAGATCTCCTAACTTCTCATACGGTACCCAACCATTTTCCCAGGAGAGTCCGTGTTTGTTTGCACGGAGCCAATAATTCACACGACGATATTTTTCACTTAACAAATGTAGACCGTATGGAGGTTTTACTAAATAATCAAATGTACATTCAAAAGGAGACTTCAATATTCCGACTTCTTTCCACACAAATTCACCGTCTTTTCCTCGTAAACCTTGAACGTCCAAAAAACATACATCCATTGTTCAACAGGTAAAAACTGTCAATGTATTTTTAATAGATCCACGACATATAGCACACTTATCGAGTTGTGAGGCACAGGATCGACAACTGACAAAATGTCTGCACGGGAGAAACACTATATCGCAAACATTCAAAAAACAGATTTTACAAATCATTACAGAATCTGCATTTTTTTCAATAACTTTTTTTGCAGACTTTTCTCTATTAGCACAATATTTACATTCGACCTTATAATGTAGTAATGCAACACTTTGTATAAAACTACAATGGGGCACTGCTGCCAGATGTCTTATAACAGGACAATCTTCCGGTGTCCAATCACAAAATCCATAAAAACAATATGAACACAGTACTCTATCACCGTGGCCTGAATAGTAACATCCTGCAGTCACTAACTCTTCAGGTGTCTGTTGTAATCCTACAGGCCACTTTTCGTAAGTTTTGTATCGAGAATCGACTGATAGGTAGTTATTACAATGCCCCGAAAATCGGTAGCAGGGGTAACTGAACACTTTCATAAATCAGCCAAAGAAAAACAATCTGATACAATAGGTGATGGGGTTCCAGGTATTGGTGATAACGGTACCGGCACAGTATCTTCTACATCACTATCGAACAGGGCTCTGGAAAAACCAAGACGATTCGAAGATACCGCTGGAAAACAGGGATGTCCTTCTAATTTACGTAGTAGAGAACGGTTGCAGGTAGTACACCACAAAATAGTTTTGTTCATTAACACGGCAAGCCACTCTTTCACTCTTTGTTTTAAAGCTTCAGCAATCTCATCTTCATCCTTCCTCTGAATGAGTTCACACGAACATTTGTGACTGGGAAATCCTGTTCTCTCATCCGTAAACTTTTTTCTTTCCACTATCTCCTTCAACGTCTCGCAGGAATGATGGACTGCTTCTCCCGATCTATTGAACAGGTAACATCCGCACCATGGAGCTTCACGTAGTGCTACGTACATAAACGGGAACTGTTTCAACACTCGCTGTACAGCATCACGATCGGTATCGATATCGCCGCAGGATTCTATGACTTCCCAAAACTCTTCGTAACTTATCTCGTAGAAATTCAGAGCTTTCTCCGGAAACGTTATGTAATACTCTGCCATTGTGACACACTCTCGTTCTTTTTATACCGTCTACATATATATACCCTTCTTCCTATTACGTCATTTTCCTTAAACATGTCCAAATAAATACTTTTTGTATTCTTAAATTAATACAACGATCTTTGAATCAAATGAGTCAGCAACATTTTCCCGGCTTCTCAAAGACAGGTTGTTGACCTCTATACTGAATGCGTCATTAAATTCGAAAACCTAAATCAACCTCTGTACCGAAAAACAAACATAATAAAATAAAAAACAACAGTAAAACATTCCCCATCCGTTATCTATACCCTTTTAACCTCTATCTCAAACTCCACACATTTTTGGAACCCTGCCAAATAATAACAATGTCTGCTTGTTCACTCGAACATTAACCCGAGCCGGGAATTTCCAGTCACGTGACTTTCACGTGATTTTGGCGGGAAATTCTCAGAATCGACCCGAATCAACAATTTCCTATCACGTGATTTTCACGTGATTCACACAACATTTTCTAAACCTCAAACTCTTATCTATAACCTTTCACCTTTCTCAGACAACATTTTAATCATCATTCAACTGACTCAGTAATTTCCTGTTGAAATCAAGCTCGGGAATTTCCCGTTCCGGGGTCAAAAAACTCTTCAACCAATCAAAACTCAAAACACCTATGACGTCATCATCTCCTCATCCAAACAACCAATCAAATCTCTCACCCATATCTCAAACCCCGCCCATTTCTGGCCGACATCCAAAAATAAACAATGCTTGCTTGTCCACTGCCCTTTATCATCAATTGATCTTTCATCGATCTTTTCCAATCAATTGATTTATCGGACTATATCCGGGAACATAACTACTGTGTGTGTGTGTGTGTGTGTGTTTTTCTGAAATCTGGCAAAGTTCTAATAATGTATTCACTTCATAAATGTCTATTACATAACAGAAAGCATCATTGGGTATTCAATATCAGACGAATAATGAATTCCATGGGAATATTTCAGCGAGTTCGTGGATTTGAGTTAAGCTCTCAACGACAAATGGTGTTGGTTTGACCCGCGTTAATGTCATTGGTGTTTCCTTTGTGTTTGTTTCTCTATCACAGTATAATTCTTTTCCATAGTTTCGGGGTCCTATTTTTTTACCGATTTATCTAGGATTTGTTTAAAATTACGGATCATGAGAAATGTACGATTAAAGGCAAGGTAAAGTCCGGAAAAAACAAATTGAAACTTATACTTAGTTGAAAGGACAATTGGTTATTGTTGATTACAATTATAGAAATAACTTTATCGAAATACTTGGTTTTCTTTTACATACATATTTGTAATTCCTTTTGTGCACCATTCCATTCCTACTTAAATATGTAGACTATAAATAAAAACTCGGCATGGTTTCCTTCATTTCATTATTACAGTATAGATCTTCCATGATTCTCGTGGCTTATGATGCATAGAATTAACAATTACGGATTTTTTTTCGTTCTTTTTTGTTCTTTTATATTGATTTAACAAATCTAGTCACCTTATTATTCTATTAAACGATACTGGTTGGAATGATTTCTCCATTCGCATGGACGTCCGGAAATGGAGGGGGCCACGCCACCCGGAAATTAAAGGTAATCAAGAAGTACATATTTCACGCATATAATTTCATTTCAGTCACAGTAATATATGTTAATTATTGCAAGGGCGTTGCAGGAACATGATAACTTCAAACTGTAGAATATTTTTAATGGGAGTAATACTATTTTGGGGAAATTCTGCCTCATTCTGCCCCCCTCCCTTGGACAAATATCTTGCTTGTCCCTTCCTGGAAAAAATCCTGAAGACGTCCATGTATCAGCGGCGTTAAAAATTTCATTAAATGTCCATACATCACCGTTGACAAGCACACATAATATGCATGTAATGATACAAGAGAACACAGCTTTTAAAGGCTTCTTTTTATGACAGTGAAGAGAAGAATAACACACGCAAGTAATACTTTTAAAAGAGAACAATCTAGCCAGAATTGGTGTAGCATAATTCTAATACAACTGGCAACACTTGATCTGTCTGGCAAAGGCGATGTCTCTACCATGTACGGATAAGTCGAACGCAACGTACAGCGCAGCGAACGAAGTTCTCAACCCCGAAAGCACACACAAACAAGTTATGTACCAGTTTCACCCTCCTCCCCTCTTGAAACGGGCACAAGACCAATGAGCTAGCCGATTGCACTGAGTCACCTGCAAGGAACACGGAATACGGCACAAAACGAAGCTGTCTGTTGTATGGGGGAGGTGGGTCAGAAAAATCCGTAAAGCAGAAAAAATTGATTGCTCGAAATTATTCGTAACCCATTCAACACATAACATTCAAACTCTTATATCTAAGAGTCACAATACAAAATTTGGAATACCCCACGGATCCCTGACGTCATAGGGTGCTGTGCAGTAGAGCGACCACAAACAAAAAAGCTTCGGTCAAAAGTGTCCGCGCACCTCCTCCTTCACCCGTTCGACTAGGGCCATAAGGAAGCATGATTCACTGTGTCCCTCCCATCCAAGCGAGGGCGATCATACAGACAAACAACTACCTAGTCTTACCATAAATACTGTCCCAAAGTTGTAAGTAAATAGACACAAAATGGTGAGAGATATTGTAATATCAGAATAACATGAGATGCATGAATGCATTATGAACCAAAATCACAAATAATTATTCGAAATGGCCACCTTTAGCACTGACACACTTCTGAAGTCTTCGTGGCCACTCATCAATGGAATTACGCAACACATCAAGTGGAAACTCCGCAGCTGCCTTCTGAAGAGACCGCTTTAAACTGTCAATATTGGGATGTCTCTTCTTGCAAGCCATCTCCTGAAGCTTGGACCACAATTTGTAGTCCGAAGGGTTTAAGTCTGGACTGGCAGAGGGCCAATCTGACGTGGAAATGAAGTCAGGAACATTTGCCTCCAACCACTGCTGGGTGGTGCGTTCTTTGTGTGCTGGGGCTGAGTCCTGCTGGAAGCTCCAGTTCTCTCCATGGAAGATGGTGTCGGTAAGATTCTTGCATAGTGTCTCGAGCACTGTCTGCTGGTACACTTTGGCTGATGTTTTCACCCCTTTTTCACAGAAATGGAGCGTGTCTTCATAGCAAATGTTCCAGACTTCATTTCCACTTCAGATTGGCCTTCTGCAAGTCCGAACTTATACCCTTTGGACTACAAATTGTGGTCCAAGCTTCAGGAGATGGCTTGGAAGAAGAGACATCCCAATATTGACAGTTTAAAGCGGTCTCTTCAGAAGGCAGCTGCGGAGTTTCCACTTGATGTGTTGCGTAATTCCATTGATGAGTGGCCACGAAGACTTCAGAAGTGTGTCAGTGCTAAAGGTGGCCATTTCGAATAATTATTTGTGATTTTGGTTCATAATGCATTCATGCATCTCATGTTATTCTGATATTACAATATCTCTCACCATTTTGTGTCTATTTACTTACAACTTTGGGACAGTATTTATGGTAAGACTAGGTAGAGTACGTGGAAACAGGACTGCAGGCTCTTTTCCATATGGTCCCATTATAACCACTCCGTCACGGAAGTCGGCTTTAACGCGCCCATTCCATTATTCATAGTTGCATTACAGCATTCGTGTAAGAAAAACTCCTAAACGGATCGGAGCGTGCTGTCAAAAGCACAACGCTCCGGAGCGGAGTGCTGTTGCCTCACGCTCCGCTCCGGATCGGAGCGTGCGTCTAAAAAATCTGAACCACTCCGCTCCGGAGCGGAGTACTGCTGTATCACGCTCCGCTCCGGATCGGAGCGTACGTCTCAAAAAGCTGAACCACTCCGCTCCGGAGCGGAGTGCTGTTGTATCACGCTCCGCTCCGGATCGGAGCGTGCGACTCAAAAGGTCGAACCACTCCGCTCCGGAGCGGAGCGTGTCTCTCAAAAAGCTGAACCACTCCGCTCCGGAGCGGAGTGCTGTTGTATCACGCTCCGCTCCGGATCGGAGCGTGCGATTCAAAAAGTCGAACCACTCCGCTCCGGAGCGGAGCGTGTCTTTCAAGAAGTCGAACCACTCCGCTCCGGATCGGAGTGCTGTCGTACCACGCTCCGCTCCGGAGCGAGGAGCGGAGTAGAAATGACGCTTCGAAGTCGCTCCGGAGCGCTCCTTTAGTACGCTCCGCACTCCGCTCCGAAACCCTGCTCTCAACCGCTTTGATTTCTCAGCAGCACCGGTGAGAAAGAATTTCCTCTTTATCGCTGGTGAGCCTCGAAAGAAAGGCCATATCTCAGGCTGCAAGTCACAAACTTCAGGAGAACCTCTCGTGGAATTGGCGCCAGAGCCTGGTATCGGGCCGTAGCAAGGCGATTGAGAAACACGAAGGGACGTTGGGTTTTTATATGAAGGTTCCCTATGGTCCACTATTTGAATTTCCATAATTCAGACTAATATCAGTTATCCGTTTAGCATTTTCCGAATTAAGGATGGCAAAACCCGGATGAAATTTTATCCGGATATCAGATAATTTTCTATCCGGATATCAGATATTCGGGTTATCCGTAACGTGTGCAATATCCGCACCGTTTTATCGTTTATCCGTTTTACGGATATTCGTATTGTCCAGATATCCGTATTATCCGTTGCATCCAAAACGGATATCGGATAATTTGAAATCTGGATGTCCGTTATCCGGAATTTGTGGCCATCCCTAATCCGGATGCGGGCACCAGGAAAACCCATTGCGACTTCACGAGCATTAAAAACCTTTCCACTTATCTACAGTGAGAGTATTATGTGTGTTCATAACAGCGTACTTCCCCAAAACATTTGCTCCAGAAGAAGGAGCAGTTCCATCCTTGCACCCTAGCTTCTTTTTTAATCCCTGCAGGCCGGAAGCAACGCTAAAAATGAAGGGGAGCGCAACTGGAGAAAGATACAGGAAGAAGAAAAAGTAAAAGTCGCCCATTATGTGAACCACATCTGTTCCGGCCATAAACTTGGCATTTCAGATAATAGAAACACGTGAGCTAGCGTAAGTGGGGGAGTTCCGCCTGTTCGGGGGGATGACCCGCCTCTCCATGCCGCCTGTAACAGATGCGGATTTTTGGGATGGGGCAAAGAGGAATGGCCGAGACAAAAGCGCGGGGAAAGATGTCGCAATTTCGGAAACTATAATCTTAATTTCAGTTTTTACCTTCCTCTCCTCGCGGAACCGACCGAGGAGTAAATGTGCATCATTCATGTGGGGAAGCTTCCCCCACCATCACCCCCACTCCGCCTCCGCACGGAGCCAGGTGCGGCAGTTATCTTGGTTCGAAGTTCATTATTATTCTTACACCTTTGGAAAACGGAGGGCATTCAAACGCTTTCTTGTGGATAAAAATGTACATTCGATTTTATTGAAACTGCTTTCTCGTGGATAGAAATGCGCCATTGATGACAGCAAAACTGCTTTTCTGTAGATAGAATTGCGCAGTTTATGGCATTCAAACTGCTTTCTTGTGGATGAAAATGAGCATTTGATGGCATTCAAACTGCTTTCATGTGGATAGAAACGTGCTATTGATGCCATTCAAACTGCTGTCTTGTGGACAAAAATGTGCACTTTGTGGCATTCAAACTGCTTTCTTGTAGACAAAAATGTGTAATTGGTGGCATTCAAACTTCTTTCTTGCAGATCTGAATGTGCAATCGATGCCATTCAAACTGCTGTCTTGTGGACAAAAATGCGCAATTTTGGCATTCAAAATGCTATCAGGTTTCATGCGAATAGAAATGCGCTATTGATGGCATTCAAACTGCTTTCAGGTCTCATGCGAATAGGAATGCGCTATTGATGTCATTCAAAGTGCTTTCTCGTGGATAGAAATGCACAATAGCTCACCTGAAGTCAATGCTGTGAATAGTTTGTTCTGTCAGGCAGTGCTAGTTTTTTTTTTTCCAACGAAGGTCAGTGCTTCTTCCCATCGGTTCGTCACACATAATCATCGTTGCGATTAACTTAGCCAAGTAGAAAATACGGATAGAACATGAAGTACGTACATAATGCTATGCCGAACATTTTCATCTGGAATGACTCATGATATCCAAGCATAACTTCCACACAGAATAGTAGCAGCAATTGTGTGAATCAGAGTTGATGGACATTGAGTTTATATCTTTCAGTCTTGTTGCGTACACATCTTTATTAAGAACTCTTTCTTCATCCTCTTTGTAATTTGATCCTCGTCTTAAATTCTCTCCGGTTCTGTTCTTCGTGACATGAGGCTTTCACTTTGTTCGATGTACAACAACATTGTAGATTTTTCAATGTATACACACGACAAAGGTGCCCTTTAAGCCTATTACAGATCCGGAGTTGAGGAGAGTCTTTGAAGATGAAGGTGAAGGATGATTCAGCGCATTCCAGCCCACGCAAGTCTTCCCAGAGAGGTTGAATGGACAGAAACCCTTGTGTATCACTTCCTGGTTCAACACGTCCGAGTGTTGCATTTCAATAGACTTATTCTCGGATGCGGTTTCCCCACCCGTCGTTGATAGTGGATGGAAAGGGGAAAGATCATGAAGTACTGGTTGTTTGGAACAGAAAAGTCGTGCTTATCTGCAGATTTCTTATACCTTTCGTGATTCGTATGACAGGTAAGATCGAGATGGACTTATTCGCAAGTCCTTCGCAGAACACGAATATCGGGTCGCCACAATGAAGTTGCCCTATCCAGGGACTTCTGGAGCCGTTCAAAGCATCGGATTGCGCTGAAACTTGGTACAGACGGTATGGAGACCAGAAGAAAGCGAATAATGACGGGGAAAAAATAGTTCAAATTTTCACCACCAGGTTGAAATGTGGCGCTCAAATCTGGTGCACAGTGAACATCATCACGGAAAACGCTTCCTAGCACATTGCTCATACCGTCTTATGCTTCGAAAGAGACGTTCGTGTCGACAGGAGGCATATTGAACATTGCTCTACCGACATAAACTAAAATTTCTGGTGGTTGTTACTTCAGCGCCACATTTCCACCTTGTGGTGAAAATTTGATTTTTTTTTTCTCGTCAGCATTCTCTTCCCCATGGACTCCATAGCCTCTTCACCAAGTTTCAGTGGCCACCCAGTACATGCTACGTGTCTGGACTCTCCATGGAAGTTTCAATGTTCGAATCCATGCCGGGCAAAAGGTAAAAGGTAAAGTGCTCCCCTGTGCAAAGCACCACGCCATGAAGGCGTATAGGGGGTGTGGGGGTAACGCCCCACACTTTCTTGATCCGGTCGTGAGTGGGGGTGATGTGATCAGCATCACGCCCCTGACCGCCTTTACCCCCCAGGGTTTCCCCCAGGTACCCATGTTATCCATGCCGGCAAGGGTCCAATTGTTAGTATCCCCTCGTCAATTTCATCTAATCATTCAACCTCCCCGGTGGAGGCACATAAAGGTTCGGATCCCACTTTAAACTGTAGGTCCAGTCCATAAAGTGCATAAAGTGGACTTAAAACACCAATTCAATCAATCATTCAACCTCATCGTCGCGATTAGTCATTGAGCGACAATGAATAGCAAAAATGTAATCAGATGAAGATTGATACAGAGCTCAATTTCACAATAGCATTAGTTACATTTTTGTAGGTTGGTGGTAACTGATAGAAAAAGAATAAGAGATGTTAAACTGATTCGATGGCCTGTGGAGTAAGGAACATTGTATGAGTGAGAGCCTGGGAGTTGCAGCGTAGAAAGTTTCCTTGCTCCGTGTTTTATGTCCAGGCACTCGGAGGGAAAGTTCATGGAGTGGGATGCTGCATAGCATCTGCATCTTAACTAATGTAGGAATGAGATTCTCCTCCTTCCGCTGAGAATCCCAGACGTTCGGAATCTATGGTGGGCCATCTACAGGAAACACTTTAGTATCGTGTGACACGTAATCTACAGCCTCTGCTGGATTCGCTAACCAGTCGCAGAGAATCTGGTCCGTTCGTCTTCCTGACAGGGGAATACCCCCGTCATCCCGACCCCTTCGGAGTCATTAAGTGACTTAGTTAATTAGAGCACGAATGAGCATCCGAAGCCTTGGTTATCTCGCCAGTGAGGCATGGGAGTACGTGGAAGATGAACGCAAGTCCATCTTTCCAGATTTGAAATAAATTAAGGATATCTGAGCGTCGCTGGGTTCTTTACAGTTATGCAGAGGTTGACTTCAACCCTGATCCATTTGCATCCAGACATTGTTTCAGCAACTGTTGCTGGAAATAGCCAATCATAGATGCGACCTCTGTGGTGGAGTGGTTAGCACAGTGCGCTACCACCGGATTCGAATCCCGGTCTATGCATGGTTGTTCCTTGTGAGTGTCGCTTCATCAATTTCGACCTATCCTCATCTTCGTGATGCCAAAAGAGGCAAAGAAGCGAAGTACCAAATCAATCAATCAAGCCAATGAGAGAGCGAAAAGCCAAATGGCAGCTAGTTGCCTACAATGATTTTGCAATATTTTTGGATGCGAATCATTCCACGGTATGTACAGTGGGATCCATGAGTATTATCGTGCAAATTGTCCATCACCATGTTCGTGCACTTTATTTGACCCAATAAGAGCTTCAAGAATTAAAAGAAAACTCAAAACAAGATGTGGATAACTTCTGCACCAGCATACATAAAAATCCATCGCTTAAAAACACACAGGATGTAAGAAAAAAAATTAATGAAAATGGTCATGGACAATTTGCACGGTAATACTCATGGATCCCACTGTACGAGTGTCTCCGGGGAGGAAGTGATAATCGAGAGGGTAGTGTAGCTGTCCTTTCATCTAAATTTTGCATAGCCTAACTACATCTGCCTTCGTACCGTCCGACCCGATGATAAGAGTTAGGAGCTTATGAATGAAATTTGGTTGCTGGACGAGAAAAATCTTACAAAGCCCCGCGACAGGTTAAGTTTGCAGCAACTTTTCGCATATATAGACCCAAATGTCCGTGCAGAATATAGTTCCGCTGCAGTACTGCCGATTTTCTCACTGTCTCGGTGATTAAACAGCTCGGCGGTTGAGGCAAGACTGGCACGGGAAATGCTGAGCGCTGTTCTCGCGTGGATTGATACATAAAACCTTGCGGGGCTTAGTTACTTATTCGCGCCGATCTTCACACATCCCAAAGGCATTACGTTAAGCTGTAGAGAGAAAATCTTAACACTGTATTTCATTAAACGTTCAGTTCAAAATCATTCAATGTATTGCAGTCATCTTCCCCCCTCCGTTCTACACCATACATAGCACTTCATTTTTCTTTCTTTGTTTTTGGAAAGTGTTGATCAAGTAATACTCTATAGCGGGAATCTCTGGAGCAAGGTTGCGCCGAAGGATAGGAAGGAGGCGGACGCAACGAAGCAGTATACGCTGATACAACCAACTGCGAGCTACAGTCGCTCTCCCAATCCAGTTCCCTCGCACGTGTTCATTGGTCGACCCTCTTGATTCACTACTTGCGCAGAGACTTTGTAACGAACCTGAGAGTTTAAGGTTTTATATTTGTAAGAAGTTGAGATTTTTAAAATGTTTGTTACTTCAAATAACGTGCAAGTTGTCACAGACAACTATAGTTAGATTGATACAGTTGCGTTTGGAACTTGTATATATGTTTATAAATACGTCATAATCTGTTCGTGTTGACGTCATTTTCTCATCTCAGCAGAGGAAGTGAACCCACCTGAATGTTTCTCACCTGACGACAGACTCAGTTAGAAAACAGGTGAAGGTGAGAAATCAACAGAAACGTGATAACGGTTAATGGAATGCCGGAATAGTGTAATTGGTAATTATTTTCGTTTCTCATGTTCCCGACTAAAGGAGTAGCGGACTAACTTTATGACGACTGGTGTACAACCGGGGGAAGTTGCAACTTGCTTTCGGTCGCTCGCTCCAAAGATTCCCGGGACAGAGTATAGGTCTCTTTGTAGTTTCGTTCCAAAGTTTACAAGAGCATAGCATACATAGAGTTGAGTATCTAAGTCCATTTTATGTACAGATATGCTAATCGGTTCTGTACAGTTTAAAGTGGAATCCAAACTATGTGCCTCCACCGGGTATGTATTCATTACAGAGAGAGAAGAGTTGTTTTTATGAAGTTTTGCATGTGTTTTAAGAAGTTTACATCGTTGTACAAAAAAGTTGAGTTGTTTGAAAACGTTTAAATCCTTACACAAAAAAGTGTGTTTTTTATGAAAGTTTTATGTAAAGTTACAAAAAATACGATTTTAATTCAAGCAATGGATTTATGATATGAATCTAGACTATGGAACTATGAATTAAAAGTGATCAAAAGTAGTTTCTTGAGAACACTCATGTACAAGACTACTTTGAGAGACACTTGCCTTTTTCTTGTAGGGGATAGACGTGGTTTAAGTATTGAAGCCTGTCACGTTTTTGCTTAACTTAGGGCTCTTCCGACTTTCAATGTAAGCATCCCCTGCTTCTTTCTCTTTGATAAGGAGTGCGTTGTCAAAGGGTTCTTCCAGCGGGTGAACAAGATCAGTGGAAGACAGACTGGGAATCACTCTCCATAATGGCGGTCCAAAGTGAAATAATTTAAAGAACGATCCGAGGGGAATTTCAAAGTGGTGTCGTGTACATTGGGTATGCATAAGAGGAAAGTTACCCACTGCCGAGGAATTTAATAAATTTGCCGAGAAAACAGTGGCGCATCGATGAGAAGGGGGAGAGAATGTATAATCATCACAGCACACGGCCTGTTTTAGATATTCCCTCCCTGCCAAGAGCGCTGAAGAACAAGCTTAAATGACAGCCAATTTCTGCGGGAGACTCTGGTTGCAATCTGTTGCTGACGTGGGTTAAGACATTTTGTCAGCGTAGCAACCTGTCGAGTAAAATCTGGAAACCTCGTGTAATTTAGCTTCTCTAGGAAAAGTTAGTGATTTTTCTGTTGCAAAATGTGGAATTCGTCAGGAAATTTCACCTCTCTAGACAAAGGCTAGTGATTTTTATGTTGTAAAATGTGGAAATATCAGAGAATTTCACCTCTTTAAACAAAGGCTAGTGTAATGTTTTAGTTAGTTCATTGCATGAACGTTTAGTTTAGTTCTTCGTCTGAGGAAAACCCTGATAGAGGTTAGAAACGCCTACATGTAAAGTGTTTTTAAATCTTAATAAACTGCCTTGGTCAGCAACTTTAGTGTTCTTAATATGGAAACAAGGCTTAATTATATTACCAAAGGCTAGTGAATTTTACGCGTATGTTGTGAAATGTGGAAATGTCAAGAAATTTGATCTCTTTAGTCAAAGGCTAGTGATTTTTCTGTTGCAAAATGTGGAAATGACAATAAATTTTACATCTCTAAAAAAAAGGCCGGTAATTTTCATTTTATAAATATGGAAATGTCCGGAAATTTCACATCTCTAGGAAATGATAAGGGATTGTTGCCTTTGGAAATGTAGAGAAAATAGTAAATTTCACCTTTAGATAATGATGAGCATTTTGTTTTTCGAAATATAGAAAAATCAGAGTTTCAGCTGTAGAAAGAGACATGTATTCTCTTCTTTGTGAGATATGGAGAATCCATGTAATGGAACTTAGCTAGAGAAGATATCGATGAGTTTTCCTCGACGGTTTCAAGCCTAGCTTAGATATGGGTCTCCAAGTCTTTTCACTGATTTTGGACCCTGGGGGAGGGGGTTCCAAATCTTGTAGTCTGGACTTGGAAATTTCTATGTAATGGAATTGTAGCAATGGTACTGACAATTTTTTCACATCTTGAGCTTTAATTCTCCATCTTATTCGTAAAACGGAAACATTTTGAGAGTATGGCTTTACTAGTTAAAGCACAGCAAAACTATCGCTATATATTCTGTAATTTTCTCACTCATGTTTCAAACCTAACAACACACAGATGACCGAAGCTCAAACAAAGCACAGTTTCAGTAGTAATTGCATGAATCTAGCATTCAATAATTGAGCAGCTGGCGAGTAAAACCAGATGACGGTTTGACGGTCAAATCTACGTTTGAAATTGAGTTAATATTGTATCCATTAGCTGCACAGTCTCCTGTTGCTGCGCACTAAGGGCTAATCCATAGTTTTTCATCTGTTTGTATTTACGGGGTTGCAAAGGTAAATTTAGAGCCAACATTGACCATACATTGGACCTTTTATGGTGGCGTTGAAGAAATTCACTTCAAAAGTGACAAATGTTCGTTAATTCGATCTTCGCTGTAGCCACAACTATAGCCTTGGTCCCATTAACCTTGGTGGTCTAGATTCTAGAACGTTGAGTGAATGATATATCACCTGACAACTGAAGGTTCCGGGTACGAGTTCAGGCCTAGGCATGTGCATTTCTTTGCGATCGTCCCTATAACCCCTTCTTATAATCACCCCTCATCGTCGCAATTAACCTAAGAAGGCCAGAAAAGCAAAAACTACACACGGATGTGCTCTACAAGCGGTGAACATGTACGGACATGCACACTAAGACCAGCAATTGCTTCCCTGGGGATTTGTTACCTGGTAATCTGGATCGTTATTGAGTTACGTGCATATGAAGTGAAATCATTACACGAGTTACGATGCCGTGCAGAATTTGCTTGCCAATTCCACAGGAGTTGAAAATGAAGTTCGATTTGCGGACATGGAGACACAATGATCCACGTGATCGCGAAATCCACGCAGGCCCCGGAGAGAAGGGGGAGGTGGTGTTTTGTATTTCGAATTTCGAACAAAAAGGATGAGACTGCAAAGTTCCATGCATACGTAATCACCGCTAGCTTATTGAGCGGAGGGAGGGAGAATTTTCAAATTAATATGAAATCAAAATCGAAATTTCCAGACTTTCTGCGCCATAGGAGCTGCAAACCCTGTCCTCGGGGACTCTAATATGGGAGGAACACGGAAATTAAGGGTTGCCAGGTGCTATCATGATTATAGATGCTCTACGTATGTCAGGGAATGCATGCTTATGGAGTTGGTATTTTGATTTGTATATTGAAATCAGTATGGGTGTTTCGGCACTGAGGTTATTTGCATACTTTATTCAATACGAGTACACAAGCCCATAGGATTCTATGCACAGGGGGCGAGGCAGTCTGAGGAGTTGTTCACAAAATGCATGAGGTGTTATCAATAATAGGAAAGATATGTATACCAGGTGTTTCATAAATAATTGAGGTGTTACAAAAATTTATTGCGAGTAAAGTATTGAACTTACGTTAATGAAACCAGTCCAGAACGAACGAGGAACTAAAATAGTCTGTGCCTGTATGTTTTGTTAAGGTGATGATGGTTCATATCTCTGCCGCTAGGCGACACTCAAATTACCCACATCACTCACGGTGTTTTGTGCAGTGTTTAGGTCATTAAGATCACCGCACCTTACACCGTGTGACAGGGTATTCGTCTCGCCGATGGAGCGTGATATCGCAGCCCCTGAGGGAGCGTATCATCGCAGCGATGGACACTATCCACAGGCCCATGTTCATGCAAGTGTGGCAAGAAATAGACTATCGTGTCGATGTGTGCCGTGTCACCCGTGCTGCACACATTTGAACATTCATACGTGTAAAAAAAAAACAGTTCCTCTTTCGTTCTGGACTGGTTTCATAACCGTAACTTCAATACTTTACTTGGATTGGATTGATTTGGTGTTTTAAGTCCACTTTATGCACAGTAAGGCTAATCGGGACTGGACCTACAGTTTAAAGTGGGATCCGAACCACTTGTGCCTCCACCGGGTATCGAACCCGGGACCAATACTTTACTTGCAATGCATTCTTGTAAACCCTGAAGTATCTCTGAAACACCCGGTATAGTGGTTTATTTGAGTTTGAATCTGATTGGATCGCTTTCATCTGCGTCTGTCGTGGATGGTTTTGAGTTACATTTAGTTGGGTAAAGTTAGATATTTTCGGAGGACTGGAATTTTAATTGAATTTTAGAGAACTGTGAAATATGTTGTAGGGGGTTTATCTAGAATTTGCCACCTTGGGGAAGGGGTGTACGTTCGGGTTAACAGGAGAGGAAGTATAAATTTACATCCAAAATGATCATAAATTAGGCCTTCGTGTTATGGGATTGATATGGGGTTTTTGTTGGTGGTTTGTGGATAAATGACTGTGTTGTCGTTAATAGAGATTGGTGTTGTAACATTGACATAATGCATGAAGTCACTGTGATTATTAATAATAGGAAGGATATCTGCAGTGTATCGGCGGCCGCGGTGGCTCAGTCGGTAACGCGTCTGACTACCATGCTCAAGGTCCCGGGTTCGATCCCCGGCCGGTTCAAATCCGGGAACTTTTCTAAGGTTGGAAGCGGCCCCGGCGCCCACCCAGCGTCGAATAACATGGGTACCTGGGGGAAACCCTGGGGGAAACCCTGGGGGGTAAAGGCGGTCAGGGGCGTGATGCTGATCACATCACCCCCACTCACGACCGGATCAAGAAAGTGTGGGGCGTTACCCCCACACCCCCTATACGCCTTCATAGCGTGGTGCTATGCACAGGGGAGCACTTTACCTTTTTTTTTACCTTCTGCAGTGTATCGGATCAATTTGGCACGGAAATAAATGGACAATAAATGACCGCGTCACCAAAAGAGCGGTCATGAAAATCCGGACACAAGAAGATCGGAAGACAAGAAGACGGGCTGAAGAAAAGAACGGAGACACAAATAGGCGATGCCACTGAAAACAGACACCAAACGCCAAAATAAAATGAAAAATGACTGAAACCACAAAAAAACAGAAACCGAACACGAAAAAACGGATGCCAAAATACTAGTTCAAATCGGGAAGGTTGGGGCACCAAAAGAAACGATAAGAAAAACCGGACACAGAAAAGCCCAAGTGCCCCAAGCCTACACAATATAATATTAACAATAGACATCAGACATAGCGCTACTACATCAGAGTCCCGGGTTCGAATCCCGCCCTCAGCATGGGTGTTCTTTGTGAGTGTTCCTTTTTCAATTTCATCATTTCGCTCATCATCTTCTTCGCGAGTAGCCAAAAGAGACTGAAAGGGGAAGTAAATTAAACCACTCACTTTAAACGTAAGCCAAGCACAGAATAATTTTACACTATTGTCTCGGGAATCTATGGAGCATGGCCGCGCATAACAGGACAGAACAGAAAGAAAGCCAGTGCGCGCTGCTGCAAACGGCTGGTAGCTGAAGCCCAGTGGCGGCTCGTGGTAGCTCTATGGGTGTGCACTTCAGTCTATCGTCCAGAAGTGTTATACCACCCCTATGAAATACTCACACCCGTTTTTGCGTACATAATGAAGCTTAATAATATATTGGCTTCCCAAGTTTTGATCACCTGTCACTGAAAATGGGGCTATGACAGAGTTATACGTATTTCATGATTTTTGTAACACTGATTTTTTTACAAATTTCAAATATTTCTGAAATTATCCAGCCAATCACGAGAAGAGCGATGTTATTGTGCAGTATGTAATTCAGCATTCGATAACCTGACAAAATCACTCAAAACATAGAAATACCGATCTACAATATCAATACTATTGTCGATTTGCAAAATATTTCGCAGAAACTTTCTCCCCCGCTCTGCTGATATTAATGAACAAGGAGAATAATAACATTGGCGTACACCAAAGAAGCCGATCCAACTACCCCATGGAGGAAATCAGTTGTAATCTATCTAGCTGTTCTTTATTTCTAATGACAGACTGATCAAACCAAGCAAATCAAGCGAAATCAAGATAATAATAATAAATGTTAAAGCAAATAACGGTACTCACTAAGTTCATACTGCCCTACTTCGTAATCGTACTTCAGAATTTTCCGTATCCATATATTACTGCAGTTGCTACAGGCTTTGTAGCTAACTTCCCTCCAAAAATTCAATAACGTTATGTCTGCTTTCCCTATGTACAGTTCCCCTGTCCATCATGAAATCAAACACTTTGCACTGAAACAAGAACGACCTTTTCACAGCGTTAAATAATTTTGTAACGCAGTAACAGCGACACAATGCAAAACAGCTGACTATTTGATGCACGCTCCCTCCCCGCGGGTTGATAATTTGGCTACTGCACCACAGAGGCCGTTTATTTTGACCAAGATGCACGAAGCAAAGGCATGATTAAAACACCCGTTTTGGTTTCAGTTGCCCTCCCCCTCTCCTCCCCCTGTTATGCTCAGGACAATATGCCATCGGAATTTCCCTTTCATAAAAAAAAAATCCCTTAATTTGCGATGATGTATGTGCTGCATCGACTCCGTCAGACGATCTCCAATGGAATGGGTTTGCAACACTACATTTGTTCGCACACAGATCGCTGCGTTCACAGCCTTCCTAAATGATGCAATTATCCGAACAGTTTTATTGTTTATTCATGTTACGGCCTCTCCGCATGTTCGTATTTTTTCTCAACAAATCCCGTCATCCAATCTGTTGGTTTATCCGTTTACGGATTTTCAGCATAGTCTTGACATGTTTGCCTTATTCTTCTAACACAGATCTCTGCATTACTAAGTTCTTTATTTATCACATTTGTTTATTTTCTCTTTTTTTTCTCGTTTATTTTAGAAACCACTCTTACGAAAATAACTTAAATGAACTCGAAAAAGTAAATAGTGATCTGCATACACGGATTATCTGCATCTCCGAATAATACCGGGTACCCAAATTATCCATATATTCTTACTATTTAGATATCCGATTTATCCATATTGTATCCGAAACTGATATCGGATAATTTGAAAACCGGATATCCGTTATCCGAATTTCGTGGTCCTTCCCAGTCTGGACATGGCTTGTGAATCAGGGTGCTTGAAAGGAACGAAAGGATGTATCACCAGGAGTAGACAGTTCAGGAATAACTGGAATCAAGGAAGCAGGAAAAGCGAGGAAGGGGGGAAACTATGGGAAAAGTTAAAATGAGTTAATAATTTTCAGAAACATGGAAATCGTTCTCTAGAAAGGACGGGGGAGCTACCTTTTTTGACACGCTGAATTCGAATGGAATGGGATTCGAGAGTGGTAAAATGGTTGCAGCCAATGGGTAAGGGCAATAATGGGGAGCGGATTTTAACGGCGTCTTCCGGCTGCTGCTGGAATTGCCGTGGAATGAAATAAAGAAGACGGATGGGGAACTGGAGAAGGGAGATTGGGCAGTAGAGGAAGGAGCAGCCAACGCTTAGCGTGTCATTTTCTTCTTATTAATACACCCATCTCTCAAAGTCGTAGGAAGTCTGGCGTAAAAGTCTCGTTTCAAATACATTTTATGCAACGATGGGGTTAAATGTAACTAAACTCACAACTTAACCGGCTGTACTAGGCCGTTATAGGCTCGTTACTATTTTTACCGACAGGTGATGTACCCACCGTAGGACAACCTCTTTTGCAAAACATTCAACCATTTCTGTACTACTCAAATACGAGGTAGTCCATAAGTACGGAAAAATCCGTCTAAAACACTGACGGACGACGAAACAGGAATGAAACAGACCCAAACATGATATAGAGAAAGGGGGACACCGGATATGGTATGTGATCAAAATGGCGTCCATCTTGAAATCCGACATCTTGGATTCTACTTCAGTATTTTAAATAAGAAGGTGGGCATGCAATGTATGAAAATAGGCTAGAATTTCAAGAGAAACATGTTGATATGATTCATTTTTGTGTAACTCTAATCCTAAACCTGTTCAAGACCCAATTTTGTCAGTATAGGCTTTGAAGGTCATTTGTTTGAATCCTAGGCCTACTTGTCTCGTACCAGGTGGCTTGTGAGACGATGAAATTAAGCTAGAAGAACGTATCGAGATCGTTTTCTTGTATGGTGAGCGACCCTGTCGTGCTGTTGCGGACGTTGAAAATAACTAGGGTGTATTGTATCAACAAAATCAACGATGTAAAAAAAAATCAACATGATGTTCCAGAGTAACGCAGATCATATCCAAATATGTTGTCGAGTGTTTAGTCCAATTTATGTACAAATTACCTAATCGGGACTGAACCTACAGTTTAAAGTGGGATCCGAACTATTATGTGCCTCCACCGAGTATCGAACCAGGAACCCCTTGAATACTCAACAAGAACGAGACCAGACATTTCTAGACTTGACGAGACGAGAACGCGAAAACCTCAGAGATGAAACTGAGTATCTCACTCTCTTACAAGACTTTATTAGAATTCAGAATTGTACCTGAAGTAAAGGTAGCTCTTCAAACATAGAAAGCGGACATCTAATTAATTAGAAAAGTTATATATTTGTATATAGTCAATCAAATAGTAGCAATTTTGTCTGGTTGCATATATTCAAGATAAAATTCAGTTTACAGGTCTTCCTACAGAAGAAAACTAGGAAAGGTCGTTTGCCATGTGGACCTTTATACGCTGTGATAGTTTGCGTGATTACACACTGCATATGTGGCTTGTACTTTCTACTGAGAGACTCGACATGAGAATGAGACGGATATTTATAAATGAGAATGAGAGAAGCACTTACAACTGGAGACAAGAACTAGAGACAGCCAAGTTTCATATGAATACTGTGTTGTAATATGAAACGCAATTATGGGCTGAAACGGCCAATTGAGCAGTATGTACATTTTCTTCTTCTATTATTCCTTTATAATTCTTGTTGATTTAAGATATGAAGTTCAATATGTGTAACATTGTATTAATGTGTAACGATGAAGCCTAAAAAATTGTTTTGCAGTTTCTAGAAGAATTATTTTGGTAAATTTCTCGTATCGGACAAACGGATTTCTTCAAATTTACAGGAGAAATTACTTACCGAATGCAGTTTCTTTAGACTTGTGGAAGTTCGGGGAAGTGCTTTCTTGCATCGTTCATTGAATTTTGGCGGTAAATTTCGATATAAATGTGTGACCGATGCACGAAAGCTCTTGCATCCATTTACTTCCAGGTGGATGTAGCCTGTGTCTGATGACGTAATCCCGGTCAGTGTTTCCAAACACGTGTTTTTGTAACTGAAGAAGGTACGTTTCCGCAAATGGTTTGTGGGGCAATGTGTCAATGGTTCTTGGGGCTGTGTGTCAATGGTTCGTGGGGCTATGCGTCAATGGTTCGTGGGGCTATGCGTCAATGGCTGGTGGGGCTATGCGAGAATGGTGTGTAGGGCTACGCATATTTATTTCGAAACCAATTTTTCACTATTGTAACCTATAGTGACCCTACCTAACCTAACCTTACCGGAAATGGTTCGTGGGGCTATGTATGAATCGTTCGCGGGGCTATGCATCAATGGGGCTACGTAGGTATTTTTGGGTGCAGTGTGGTGGAAACACTGCATGCCGAGTACAGTAGTGAAACTGTGACCGCCATTTTGCGTGTTACCGAAGGCAAAAAGAAACGAAGAAAACTTACTCGATATGTCGCAAATAGAGCTTATTTCCGTGAAATAAGCGAAATGCCACCTTCAGCAATGTTTCTCGATGCAGAATACGTAAGTACGAATATTCAAATTAAATGAAGTAGCAAATTTCAGCCGTTTGTCCGATAAGAGAAATTTACCATTATTTTATTTAATTAGAATATTATAATACTGAGCTAAGTGTTAGTTATAGAGCTGAATTCTTGACTGAATCTTCTGTTCAGTTATATATTTGAATATTAATCGTAGTATTCTGCGTTAGGAGTGGAACAGTTTGTGTTACAGGGATAGACATTGCTACCATATTTTGTTCATTTTCATATTGCTTAGTTCTGTGACTTTAGAAATCTTAAATATAAATCATTTGATGAGATTTTAATATAAGTTATGTCTCATCTTTTTGGTAAAATGGTTGAAGCTCTAAACTAAACATGTCCCTCCTAACCCATCCACATGTGCATTATTAGACCAAAGCGGAATTGTAGGTCAGGAGGGACAGGTTTAGAAGACTTAGCATTTAGTCTTGGCGTTTGGTGGAAAATGGGTGTGCCTCGCACCAGCCCCTCGATACAAAATACATGATCATCGTAGCATGCAACCTGCAAACAAACGATAAGTAATAACTAAATCACAGACTGACATTGAAATAGCGTGACCGAAAGGGAACCTATTAATGGTTCGAAGCCAGATCGCGGTCCCAGGATATAAAAGATCAGCGGATCGCGTGTCGCATCGACCATCATATATTTCCAGGCGTTAAGCGACCTATATTTTCAACTGTTGCTTCGCCAATGGTTTGTGGAAAGATTCACGATTCCTTTTTCCGTAACAGGAGCCTTTGAACCCCGGTTGGCTCCACGCCAACCAATCAGATTGATGACGTGCCTGTCGGACTTTATAGACAATCAGAAGGAGATTGACGTTGGCTGTCTGGGAGATACGGAAACGATTTTCCTATCTAGAGAATCACTCACGATTCTGTTCCAGAAAAATGGTCTTGTTTCTTCCTCGCTGAGGTTTATGGCGAACACGCTTGCGACCCCTGCCTGACGTGCCTGCACTTCCAAATTTTATTAAGATTTTAGTTTTGCGAACCCAAGTAGACGTTCACAGTCCGCTTGTCAAATTCCTGTTTCGAAATTTCAGTTTACAGGCGAAGAAACAGTGAACACAGTACGTTAGAAGGTTCGAATGCCAACTGAAAGTAATTCGGGATTGAAATAAATTTGAACAAGACAAAGACAATGGTTACTGGGGAGGAAAGCAAGGAATTCGATTGATTGATTCAGTTTATTTATCTTCGCTTTTCTGCCACTTTTGGGTAATCGCGAACATGAGTATTAATGGCGAGAAGATGAGATGGATGAAACTACAATCACAAACCCAAATGGACGATAGGCGGATTCTGAAAATTTGACCTGGTATACTCTGGGTTTTCGGCCTGTGTATAGGACCGGTGGCAACCCACCATCGTGAGGAAATTGGGAAGCTACGAGTGAGTAGCGTAACCCTGTGTGGGAAATCTCCTATAACGGCTGGAGGTTCGACGTGCTGACCCCACGTCACCCCCATTAGCGGTTGAAGATCTCCACACCTCTAGGTAGGATTGTGGGAGGGAGACTGGCAGTCGGGAGATCGGCCTAAGCCCTTCAAGGGCTGTTGAGCCACGGGCTATATTATTATGTTTTTTTTTATTATACAGGATGAGGTAACGACACCACACTTTTAATTTTAAAACTACTTGACGGAGGGCGATGAAATTTCGCATATGGGTAATTGGGGTGGAGGCACACCAGATGGGGCTAGTGTGTATCAAAGCGGCCATCTTGAAAGCCGCCATCTTGGTATTACATCCAGATTTTCAAATGGGAAGGGGTCATGTAGCATATCATTTTACATATCCGAAATTTCATCGCCCTCCATCAAGTCGTTTTCAAATTAAAAAGGTTTTGCCGGACTTTTGCCACACCCTGTATATTAATTAGATGTGGTATAAATAAAGCACCAATGCAGGCATGGAAGTAAAATAAAAACAGAAGTTCCCGGGTTCGAGTCCCGACCTGTTTCTTTCTGAGTGACCATCACATTCATCCAATCATCCTCATGGTCGCGATTAGACAAGAAGATTAGCAGAAACGCGACGTAAAATAACAAAAATACACCACATTATACAATTCATATGCATTTTCTGAAGTTTGAACAAGAAAAATGTGAATGTCATGAGTTTACTTGAAACTTCCGTAGAATGTTATGACATGTAAGAGAGAACTGTGTGTGGTGCCCAAAGCCCACAATAGTAAATTAAATTTTCTGTTAGCTTTGTCCGGCGGGTAGCTGCAAGCAACTAACATTTGCATAGAGTAGCGTTCCCTCGTGTGTTTATGCTTGAAGGGGCATATGAGCCAAACGAATCTGCCTGTGTGTGCAACAAAGATACCTCCTCTGCAAATAACCTGAAGTTCACTTTGAAATTTGCACAGGTAGATTTTTTGTATTATTTTTTTTATTTTTACAAAATAGTGATAACGAAGCATAACAAATTGCAGTTTGCGAGTAAATGTAGAAAAGGGGAAAGACGGTTCCAGTGTTAACAAATAATTATTTATAGAAAGCTTGATTATACAAATCAAAAATAGAGCTCAGTGTTCTCGAAAATATATATAAATTCAAGGCACAGAAAGAGAGAGAGAGAAAGAGAGAAAACTAATCTGGCTTAACAAATCAGTTTCCTTTGTGATTTGGGAACCGAATACGATATTCATAACAACTTCAAAGAAAGACTAAAAAATCTATTGTTATATGAGAAATATCTGTATTCAAGCACTCACGAATAGCAGTAACCATCATATCCTCACTTCTGAAATAACTTGATAAAAATAATTATTCTCCAATTTTTTACTATATTTTGTTCTTACTCGTGTATTAAAACAGATTTTTTTATATCATCTTGAATTATATTAATCTTGCCTAAATGACAAGCACTCAAGCATTGTCCTTCGTTTAATTTTGTTGTGTGAGCCTTCGTTCTCTTCTTTGCTTTTCCTTGTGTGCGTATCTTTTGGTATTTTATGTGTCCTTACTATGTAGTATATGTATCGACCAGGGTTAGGTGACAAAACAGCCTTTTAATGAAGATTGATTGATTAAATTGTTGTCTTAAGTCCACTTTATTCAGAAGAAGGCGCATAAGTGATTGCACGTGAACTCCAAATACTTATTCTTGTTGAGGTATGCAGGCACTAACTCAAAGTTGAATATACACTGCTCAAAATAATTAGGGGATAATGCGATATTGACGGAATTCGCCACTAACATGCACAAATCATTACTCTGTGGGTCAACGTACGTATCGTAGTGTTATGTAATCACAAAAGTCGGTTGAAAAGAATATGCACCAGGGGGCTACTGACGTTCCACATCACATGACCTGAGCGTAGAGCGGAATGGGCAGACGTACTGCCCTCTCTGTGTCATCCTGTTCACTTGGAACAAAGCAGTGCTGCTGGAGGGTGATTACGTGATGCCTCCGCAACGCGAATTACGCGAGTCCACTGCTTGGAGAGCAATTGCACGAGTGGAAGCTGGTCAAACACAGCAAGTTGTGGCAGCAACGTGTGGAGTGTCGCAAAGTATCATCTGTAGACTATGGAGGCGTTGCCAGGATACCGGAACGGTACGAAGACGATGTGGGCAGGGTCGGACAACATCAACAACCCCACAAGATGACCGGTATTTGGCATTACTAGCACGTTGGAACCGCCGAGTGAATGCTACCAAACTGCAACGTGAGTTCACCGTGTCTACGGGAAGACGCGTATCGACACAGACAATACGGAATCGCCTTCATCAGGTAAGCCTGTATGCCCGTCGACTGATGGTGTGCGTGCCCCTCACTGCACCTCACTGGAGAGCCCACAGAGAGTGGGCTGAAGAACATCGTGCGTGGAACCATGAACAATGGCAATTGGTTTTATTCAGTGACGAGTCTCGGTTCAGCACGTATCCCGATAATCGACGACTGTTTGTGTGGCGAGAAAGAGGAACATGCAACAATCCACAATTTGTGCAAGAACGACATGCGTTTGGTGGTGGTGGAGTTCTCGTGTGGGCCGGCATCAGTATCGGTGGTCGTACAGACCTCTACAGTGTCCAGAATGGATCGCTGACGGCAGTGCGATACCGTGATGAGATCTTGCGACCCATAGTTGTACTTTACGCTGCAGCGGTAGGGGACACATTCCTTTTTATGGACGATAATGCTCGACCTCATCGGGCACAGCTGGTGGACACCATGCTTGACGAGGAAGGTATCGAGCGGATGGACTGGCCTGAGTGGTCGCCTGACCTGAATCCTATTGAGCATGCGTGGGACGCACTAGGGCGACGTATTGCAAGTTTGCAAACACCTCCCCAGACTCCTCAGGAGCTTGAACAGGTCCTCATCGAGGAGTGGCACAGAATTCCCCAAGACCTGTTGGATAACCTGATTCTCTCTATGCCACAGCGATGCGCAAGAGTTTTAGCGGTTGCTGGACACCACCCACCATATTAGAGGTCCATTTCCATGTGGTGGCATTGCTCTATCAGAGTCCATCTTTGGTGAGTCCCATGTAAGATGTTGTTGTTGACCACTAATTTTGCCTTCATGTTCCACAAGTGGCCTTTGCCTTGCCTGTTTGGCATGTGTTAGCCTCCCATTGACTGGCATTCTTGGTTTTCATACCTATCTATTGTCTGGCTGTCGATGCAAAGTCTAAACTCACATTATCCCCTAATTCTTTTGAGCAGTGTATATGTAGATGAGCATTAGGTCTGTGTTAAAATGCAGCGAACTTGTGCAACGCTACAGACAAAAGTCTACTAGATAAGAAACAAACAAATTAACCCCGATGGCTTAATGGTATCGTCGTCGCCTTGTAAAGAAGGGATCCCGGGTTCGATACCCGGTGCAGGCACATACTGGATCGGATCCCACTTTAAACTGTAGGTCCAGTCCCGATTAGCCTTACTGCACATAAAGTGGACTTAAAACAGCAAATCAATCAATCAATCAAAAAAAATTAAGATATTCATTTGACTCTCCCTTGTACAATGAAAATAACCACAAAACGTTTTAAAATATTCAAAATTACTCTGTAATACGGTATTTTTTATTGGCAATACAAAGTTATGAAAATATTATTTTGAAAATTTTGATTTATTCTAAAATGGAATGACCAGTGTGTTTATTTGTTTCAAGTTCACTTGTCTACTTTATGCAAGCAAAATTGAAATACATAGAAACACACCCCACGCATAAATTCAACTTTGTAGAGCCCAAATCCAAAACGTTCCTTCACCACTGCATAATACTTTGTGTGGTGGCTATTCTGGAGCATAAGGTGCCTTATGAAGTTCAGAGTATAATGCAACAATGATTCAAACATTCTCTGATAGATGGCTCTGCATTGTTTACTGATACATATTAACAATGGCGAGAATGCATCTCCTAACGAGCTTCGAATTGCCTACTATATTTACCAAAGAATCATGCGAGTTTTTCCATTTTAAGTCTAGAATTAATTTTATATACGAAGTGATGGTTTTCTATAATGTAATTCAAATACACAGAAAACTTCTTTTCGAGAAATCTATTACAAAGTTCGAAGTATCTATTTCTGACGATTTTTTTGTCTTGAAGATACGGAATGAAAACACTAATTTTGAGGAAATAATTATCGAGTGAGTCTTTAATTTGTACAATACAATAACTTATTTTAATTAATTGTTACAATCAATATCTTGGACAGCCGCAAGAACCACAAGTCTTCCAATTGTTATAATAAGAAAGTATAATACCATACCTTGCAGGTTAACATCTCTTTCAAAAGATTGAGTTAGCGACTTTCAAAATGTCAGTTCCAATTCAACACCTTTTTTGTGCTTCTTATCAGCAATGAAGATGTTTTTAATTTTTTAAGTTTCCTGATTATTTAATTAAAGATTTCGGCTGTTGCTATGCTTTTCCGTTTTACCTTTAGCACGTTTTTTTTTCCAACGAATCCTGCAAAAGGAACTTTTCTCTGCTATAAAAATATCTCGATAGAATACTTGTCAAGCCTAGTTTCCATTCTGACAAGTTCCAAACTCATGACGAGCAACATGCGCCGGCACATGATGCGCGTCATTTAGTGCACTGTTTCCAATTCAAAACTACTTCTGCAAAATACGCCTGCAACAACACTGGAGTGCAGGACCGCACTGTAGAGTTGTGCAGTGCTTTAGAGTAGTCAGTGTTTCTTCTCTTGTATTGTAATAATTTGGTGATGATTTAACTTGTGTAAAGATGGACAATACAGCTATGGCGGGTTTTGTGGTTATGGCAGGCGCGTACTGGTGACATTCCATAACACTGACTCCTGTTCATATTGCTCTATAAGTTTTACTACTTTATCTTTCGACCACTCAATATTGTCCACAAAACAAACACTCACGTACAACTAGACAACCAACTACAACAACTACACCCAAATAACAGGACGTTGTGTCGTGACGCCAGTTCAGTCCGAACAGCGAGCACGTGGTTGTCGTCGCGTCGTCTGTTTCTATTCTAATGCGCATGCCCGTGCCTCAGGAACTTGCTGCAGGCTGTTTCCATTGTTCGCGGCGCATGACGTGCGTCAAAATCGCTTGGGCAAATTTTGTCCACGGCACTTGCGCCGCGGCATGTTGCAGACAGTTTCCATTTCAACAAATGCTTGGCACATGCCGCGTCGCATGCCGCGCGTCATGTTACGTGGCAAATTTGTGGTAATGGAAACGGGGCTTCAATAGAATCGTTACAACCAAGAAATGTCAGTGACGGCGAGTTCAGAGGACCATTTTACCAATGCAACGCCCAGGAAAATTCTGCTCCATTTTCTAATTGTGCTGCTCTGACACCTGAACCAGGAAATTAGTCTGCACCTTGTACAATATTTTTTGAGGTGTGTGTCACATGAATCACAGTATATTTCAAGATGTGTAGTAAAAATCCTGTAATTAATTTGAAAACTCATACACAAACCTTTGTTCACCTACTACTTCATTTTGTTTCAATTTTCTACACACACACACACACACACACACACTTATATACACACATACATATACATATATACAGGGTGTCATTTTAATGGCGCCCACGGACCACGGAAACGTATAGAGGACATCAAAACAAACAACTTTTCTCAGTAACATTTTTCTCATTGGAGCGTCGTTTCGGCGCTACAGTCGTTAAAAAAAGCCCGTTTTGCCGCCTGAATGCTGGCAACCACACACAACATTTGATTGCATTTGTGACGTCATATCCCTTCGTGAAGCGATGCGTTACAGGGTTGCCAGGAACACACATATTCTGTGAAAAATGACATAGCTACAATCAGCCACATTATACCGTAAAACAAATGGAGAAAACACGTTCTGTAACCTAACAGGAAGTAAACAAACGATACGAAAAATGGTAGAAAGAAAATAGAATTCAAGTGGAAGTGGTCATATCGAATTTTGTATCAGCTTGCATGTCAAATATTTGCAAATATAGTTACCAAGTTGGCATCTACAATTTAGTCTATCCACTTCGTCCTTCTGATACTAGTTGTCTGTGACACACTGAACAAATGACAAAATAGAAATGAAAGAACTCAAAATTCCAAAGGTAAGCAACACATAATATAATGTATATTCAGGGCATTTAGAGGGAAGTGACAAAAATGGTTGAAAATACAGGGATATAAATAGTAGTAAAACAAACTCTCCGACGACTGTGTTTATCTACGCACCGGATACATATTTATTGACCTTTAGAATGTATACACACATACATATTCATACACATATACATACACATATACATATACATATCTAAAGGGGGAAACCTCCCGAAGTAGCCCGCCTCCACCCGCGGACTTTCGAGGGTATGCTCTTAATGTCCTGGTACCTTTAAATAAACCAGGACGTCAGTTTCCTGGATTTAAACGGTTCCCCCGCCTTTTTATCCTACTTCTTCTCATCTTTATTTTCATACATAAAATACAATTACAAAAAAAATAAAATAAAATACATGGAGATTCTATACATAGCTACATTTAATAATTTTTAGTTTGCATTATTTTAATAGACCGTTCTGGTGACCGGAACAAGTCTTAAAGATTTCTTGTAAATTTACTGTGCATTTGTATGATTGGTAATTAATTAAACTTGTTAATAGTAGTTATGGATTAATTTATGTTAGTTTATTGGTTAGTTTTAGTTATAGTATAGATAGTACTATAGGAAATGCTATGTACGGGAGGGACAACCATTCTGGTATCCAGAACTGTTTTAAGCTTGAGGGGAGAGTATGATGGGGTGAGAGCTTAGATTGGGGTGAATGATTGCTTGGATTAGTCTGCACGGACGCAAGTTCCCTGTCTGGTTTCCAGATCAGGCTTTATTGTAGTGTGTGGGGAGAATTTGCTATTTGGAAGTTAAATGCACTGAAATACTGGGCTAGTTCATTAATTTAGTGGATGTCGATTCCTAATATATACTTACTATAAGAGGTTTTGTAGTTCCTTATTTATCTCGCCGTTGTTGCATTTATGTGTTGAGGACACACGCACGATAAGATACCGGCGTCAGCACTCCGTGTCAACTTGGTTATGGGACATGAAGCTGACTCTGCATTCCACGGGAGCGACAGTGGCCGTGCGAGGTTCACCGGATACACATGTAATAGTTTGCAACTCTGAACAGGGCAGTATATTCGCTACTGATTCATCATTAGATTGTTACTGTGGTTGTACGTGTTTTAGCCGTAATGTAACAACGTGAACCTCAGATACTTCCGTTATCAGCACAAAGTACCACAAGGCATCTGGACACAAACCTGTAGATATCAACCTTGCAACGAGATTTGCAAATATAATTGACATGTAGCTGGGCGTAAACAGCCACATGTAAGTTGTAAGTACAATAAAAGTTATTGTTGTTGATATTTTAGATGTAGGCTGAGACAAAATCCGATATTGACACTTCACTTTGAATACGTTTTTTACCATTTCTCATATCGTTGGTTCACTTCCCCCTTCCCCTGAGATGACTGCTGATCTTCTGGCTGGTAGGCTATGATGTTCGGTTTACTGGACGCGTTTTTCGCTTCGTTTTACAGCTAAATAATGTGGTTGGTAGTTTGTCATTTTTCACAAAATTTGTGTGTTCCTTGCAACCCTACCGTACGCTGTTTCGCCGCAGGAAATGACGTCACAGATACGATCAAATGTTGTGTTGGGTTGCCAGCATCCAGGCGGCAAAACGGTCTTTTTTGAATGGCTGTAGCGTCGAATTGACGCACCAACGTGAAAAATGTTACTGAGAAAAGTTGTTTGTTTTGATGTCCTCTACACGCATCTGTGGTCCGTGGGCGCCATTAAAATGACACCCTGTATATATATATATAAGATAAAGGAAAAATCAACAAGAATTTTGTTAAAACATTCAAATGCTGCCCAAAGCAAAATTTATTTCTTGCATAAACAATACACTAAAAACGCCCTGCTAGAGGGTGGAAACGTTTTTATGTCAGCATTTGAATGTTTTATTGTCCTGGAAACAGTGTTGAGCATTTTCATGCATTTTCTAACCTGTAATCACCTAGATTTTGATATTATTATATATTATTGTATTCTATTACATATATAGATAGATAAATTATATAGTAACCCTATAGCGTTACAGCCCTGTCTTACCTACCTACTGCTGGCCTCCCTCCCACCAGGGGAGCGTGGAGATCTGCAGCCAGACTAGGGGGACGCTTGGTCGGCCCGACCAAACCCCAGCCGTTGTAGGACTTACGCTCACTCACTCGGAGCTCTCCAATTTCCTCACGATGGTGGGTTGCCACCGGCCCTATACACAGGCCGAAAATTCCCGGAGATTGAACCCGGGATCGAACCCATGCTGTCCCGCAGCCGCCGTCCAAAGCAAGGTGCCTTAGACCGCACGGCCACGGAGGAGGACAGATAAATTATATGTATGTATGAAAATCCAGATGATTACAGGGAAGAAAATTCAATAAAATGTTTGATGGTATTTTCTTTATTTTTTCTTCGCTTCTTGTGAGGCAAGAATCTACTAAACTTTCAGAAATTCCTGAAACGTTGAAACGGAGAGAACCAGTTCTTTTTCTAAGATTGTAACTGGAAAATTTGCCACTTTTGGCTAATTTGCGAAAATGGGGATGAGTGATATGATGAAATTGATGAATAGACATCACAAACGTCCATGCCCATGAACATATATACTTAATTTATAGACACCCTGTAATAAAGAAGGAGTACTTTACAAAAAAAAAAAGTACAAGTCCAGGCCGGGATTCGAACCCGGCGGAAGGTAATTGTTGTTCACCGTCTATCTCTAGATCCATCCTCACATAATGAATAAAAACTTTGTGAGGCCCGCCATCGGGTGACGAATTCCAAGTCAGAGGGATCCTCCGTGTGTCCGGGCGTAAGCAAGTCGCCGTCAAGCACGTAGCTATCACGCGGGACAAGCAAGCTGCACCCAAGAGCATGCACGGGATCAACCAGAGCCACCTACGCCACCGAGGCCTCGATAATTTTAGCTTTTAATTGTTCCTTTTGAATCCCTCATTGTTGCCATCGCCCAGGGAGCACTCGTTCAATGCACAACAATTCGACAATTTTCTGGATGGGTTGCCGTCGTAATATCAGGTTCAATACACAACATTAAATTTAGTAAACCACTTAGGACAAGGGCAGAAGGAAGACAAAAGCAAATATATACAATATGATAGAAATGATCGGGTCTATCTACTTTTTCTAATTCTACTATAGAGCCTCTTCGATGGCGAAGTGGTAGCGTCGTTGCCTTGTAATCAAGGGGTCCCGGGTTCGATACCCGGTGGAGGCACATAGTTTTTCGGATCCTACTTTAAACTGCAGATCCAGTCCCGATTAGCCTTACTGTGCACAAAGTTGACTTAAACACCAAATCTAAGAAATCTAATTCAAACATAATATAACTCCTACAATGTAATACAATGTTAAATGCCCTGTTAGCACAACAGTATTGCGAAAGAAGAAAATATCAAAATAAAGCAAACCTAGGGGGGGGGAAGGCCACAAATAATAAGACTAGAGGGCAGGGCAACTAATGTTTCTGAAACATAAAAGAAAAATGCAAAATCGCCATGATTACTCCTGTCCTGACAAAACAAAACTCTGAGGATTATTACTGTGACAAACGTTGAAATTAAAGATGCTACTGGAGAGGAAACACTATTAGACTTCATGCGTCGAATCAAACTAAAGTTCTGGGTACTTCAGCAGCACCATCCCAATCCGATTGTAAAATCCGCAGCGACACAACACATTTATAAGCTGCCAAGGATGGAAGACTAATAAAAGAACATCTAGAACTACTACATCTTATCCTTCCATGAGGTGAAAAACAAGAAAATCCAAACCGCGACAGTTGCCCGGAGGACCAAAATAACAAAGGAAAATCCCGCAAAGTCATCAGTGCAATGAAAATAATGAGTTGGAGCCCAACAAGGGCTGACATTCCAATACAAACACAACCCGCCAAGACAAATTAACACAGTCTAGTCTCTACTCTAATAATTTATAAACACATATTTGTACATATCTTATAGTACACTTTCGACTAATAGCTACAATGACTACTAACGATAAGATGAAAGATAAATCCACAAAGGAACACCCTGTAGAAAACTCGAAATTGGAGCCTCCAGTGGTGAGATCGTGGTTTGGAGAAATGGATCAGATAATCTTTAATACAGAAATCACATGGGGTGAGTTTAAGTTGAGTCTATGATAAGCTTAACTGGAGGGGTTGATGAGGAAGTTCGAGCCACTATACCTTCAGAAGTGGTGGATTCTAAAAATTGTTGGGAGTCAAACTCATCTCCCATTCGAAACATGAATTCAAAGAAGTGTAAATTGTTTGAAAATGCATCTTCCTCAGACTTTTGTGAATCTGTAACAATCCAACTACATGGTACTTCTGGCCATTTCTGTAGAAGTTCATGACCGATCTTGCAATTCGAATAACTTACAGAATTCAGAGTTAATTTTTAGAGAATTCGTTAGAATTGAGTGTAAAGTCTACTTTATGCAGAAGGGCTAACCTGGAGTGTACCTACCGCTTAAAGTGGGATCCAAATCACTATGTGGCTCCACCGGTTATTGAACCCGAGACTCCTTGATTGTAAGGCGACGGCATTACCACTGCGCAATCGGGGGAGGTTGGTATCGTCTATTTTGATGCGGGCGCGAGTCTTCAAAAGGAGGACAGACACACTTTTCATAGTTGAAACTTTATTTTTTCTCTGTTTTGAAACATTTCAGGCACTAATAAACACACGCTAGGGTACAGCGAGGCTATTCCGCTCATTTCAACTTTAATCCTATAAAAGATTAATTGAAACATTTGTAAATATATCGATAGTTGTGTACAATAATGGTACGTTAATTAGGCACGGATTACTATACATTGTAAGTGAAAAAGATAACACATACTCTTCTTATTAAATAAATATTTGAGTAGTGCAGAAATCAGAATTCACAAAAACAGCGGGGCTATTCGGCCCAGCACGCTTTTGCTGCCACGGCTATATCCTGTAAACCTGCAACAAAGAAGCAAATTCAGTTGCCACTGACACTTATTCTATACCACAGTATAAGCTGTTGATCGCTACGAACACACCTAATAAACAGTTAAGGTACACTCAGAGAACAAAATGCATCATTTCGATTGATGCACTAAAGTGTGTTTTATGGCTTCTTCAAAGAAACCGATTCACATTTGATGCATTTGGGTGCATTTTTCATGTCGTGAAACACCAAAGTGCATCATTTGATTCAAGTGAGGATTCCTTTCAGTCGAGATGCACTTCAATGCATCAGTTGATGCGTTTTTATGCACCTTGATGAGTTTTGATGCACCTTCCTGCATCTTCTTTGATGATGCAGGAAGGTGCATCAAGGAACATCAACTGATGCGTTGAAGTGCATCTCGACTGAAAGAAATCCTCACTTGAAACAAATGATGCACTTTGGTGTTTCTTTCACGACATGCAAAAGCACCCAAATGCATCAAACGTGAATCTGATTCTTTGAAGAAGCCATAAAACACACTTTAGTGCATCAATCGATATGATGCATTTAGTGTTCTGTGCGTAGGGACGACCTTAGGACTGTGGATATCCAAAGGTGTTGAAACATTGCACTGTATACCGTATGAATGGTTAGCGGTATGAGGCGAAGTGGAAACTAAGGGTACCATCTCAGCCTTTGCCAGAACTAGATGAGAAACGTCACAGGAAACCGTCGATCGAATGATTCATGACTAGTTATCCATCGCGTCTCGATACTGGTCCATTTCACCACTGAAACCTTACAGGCGACCCTTGTAAAATTGTGTTTGTGTGTTTCCGCGTGTGTGTGCGTCACACACTTGATAACTTCTAAGTTATGTCCTCTGGAGAGTATGTGCGAAAGAGAACACCAGATATCACTCAGCAGGCGCGTTGAAAAAACGTCCCACCCTTACCTTTACTCTAAGCAGAGACTGATACGTCGAGAGTGCAGCAGAGATTATCGTTTCGTTCCACGAGAACGTGTGTGGCGGGGCAGGGTAGGCGAGAGTGACAGAGAGAAAGATAGTATAACGGTGTTCCAAAAATGGATGCCTCTAACTCAGAATATTCTCATGTTCTGTGATCAGTTCTTCCCCAAAACCATCATTGATATCTGGGCACATAAAATAATCATTCCTTTCTTCAAAAACTTGAAAAACTCTGAGACTGTGGTAGAGCAATAGTGCGTCTCCTTTTTTCTGGAAGTAAGATCATTTTAGAAAATTTAACATTAAAAAATTGTCATTACTATCGGGTGACAAGTTTTCATTTATAATAAATCTACTATTGCAATGAAAATCTTTATAAGTTGGAACCAATATTTGAATCTCAATTTTCAAAAAAAGATTACGAATAAAGTAAATGAGCATTCTAAAACCATAAATATTCAGTGTTAGAACAATATTTAAAGACTTCTTAAAATATGAAAATTTTGTAATAGTTATAAGAAAATAAAATTCAGGACTTACTAATGTTATATGTAAAAGTTTGTCACAACTGCTCGCCCAGTACTACTAATAAAATTGTAAAACCACCATCACGCCATCTAAGGAACTTCCTTATTCTATCAAATCTTGCATGTAAGTTGATATTAATACGTCTCATCTGAGAGTCAGCCTTATCGGTAATACTAAAAAAAAAAAAATCTTTTGCTTCACAATGTAAATGAAAACCTTAATTTACATATTTGAAACAAAATTCCACATGTATTTAGAAAGCTTGATTATCAATGTATGTACACAAATGTATACTAGTGCAAGTAAATATGTAAGAAACATTGAGGCACCAGATGAATGAAAAATTTACTCCAATAATTGCCACATATTGATGTTTGATTACCAAGTTTTTACTATGTCACAACCTCATGAATATATGTACTCGTATATATAGTAGGAGTGTTTTCTTTTGACAATTTCCAAGTTATAATCCACATTTGATGAAAGTATCACAAGACAATTCAAGTTCCACACTCTTATTGTGAAATCTCCAAGTAGTAATCGGCTGATAGCCCATGCCGAAAACAAGGAAAAAAATGTCTTTCCTCAAGAAGCAGCTGTGAAAACTAGACACCTTTTTCACAACACTCTGGCTCACAAATGGATGTACATCCCTTTCTTTAAGATGAAACATTGTTCGTAAACATGTGATTTCAATACAATATTACTCTTTTTACCTTCATTAATTACAATTAGTTAATAAAATTAAAACAAATAGTTTATAATACAAGAGATAGATGTTTCATTTAGGGAGTTACATTGTGCAATCGCTCATACTTGGGTGCCGCAAAGATACATTTTGACTTAATATATTTTTGTACAACACTTTCTATATTACAGTCCTATTAACTAAGTTCACAAAACTCTTAACAACTATTTATACAATGCTAAGGCAAGGATTTGAAAGTAATGCCGTAAGTTAAATGCTAAGTTACATCATGTAAACAATATAACGGATATGTTATAATAGAAAAGACAGACTCGGTCAGACACACAAGCACGCACCCAGGAAAAGACAAGATAGACAGAGGTGGAGAGAGATATAGACACAAGGAGAGACACAGATGCAGACAGAGGAAGAGCAAGAGAGAAAGGGACAAAGATAGACAGAGAGGGAGAAAGAGACAGAGGTTCATATATACAGGGTGTATCATAAGTAATAGCGCAAACTTACACAGTTGAAAGTACACGATAATAGAAGCAAAAAAGTCTCGGTAAACAAACGCAAACGAGCCGTTTTCGAGATAATTGCGAATGTGTGGTTACAAGCCGCCACTGACTTCATTTTTGTAAACGTCGTCCTAGTTGGTAAAATCATAATAATGTGTGCGAATGTGTGGTTAGAAGCCGTCGCAATTGCATTTTGTAAACACCTAGTGCTTTACTCCTTGCGCGTTCCGAGGTTTGCTCTTTGTTTACAAAACGGAACATTTCCGAGAGGTGGCGTTGTCATCAAACAGGATGGATACAATCGGTACAGAGAATTGTACAGGCTTGTGACCAATTCCGAAATGAACCGGGTGTGTTCGAAAGAATTCGAAACTCAAATGCGGAGTCGCGTACAGTATTGCATCCAGATGCAAGGACGACACTTTGAGCACCTCCTTTAACAGGTACGAGTGTACAGTAATTGTAACATCTAACATACTAACGTTTGTTAAAGTAAGTGGAATGTTTAATGAGATCTCCAAAGACTGTCTGTATTGTCAGTGTGCGCTATTACCGATGATACACCCTATATATATATATAGACAGAGAGATAGAGAGAGAGAAAGAAAGAAGGAAACAGACATCCACGCATATAGGTGTTGGCAGAGATAGAAGAATCAAATAGATGACAGAGTAAGAGAGAGCAGACGAAGATATATTTTTCTTATTTATTATTATTCCTTTTTTGCAAATTTGGTTGTTTGCGATGATAAGGATGAATTACACTGAAATTGTTGAACGAACATTCAGAAAGAAATCTATGCTCAAGCCAGGACTCGAACCTCGAACCCGTTCCGTGCCGAGATTGTGAATCAGCATGAGCAAATAATGAGAACATAGGAGACAGATTGAAATAAGAGATACATGGAGAACAGAGAAGAATCTACATTTGAAAAAGTGACGGTGAAGCAAACAGAGGGATGGGGGGCGGGGAAGGCGAGAACTTGAGAGGGAAAGATAGAAGAGAACGCTAGAAAAGTGAGGAGATCATCACGAGACGAAAGTTGACTCTTGAGATTTGTCACCTCCCCCCACCCCTGCTGTAAACTTCCTTCCCGCCTTCATCCAACCCCACCGCGAGGAATTAAAGGGACCAAATACTTGCTGTGTGCGATAAGATGTAAAGTTGGGAACTCGGTCCGGCAGCTGCGGTGACGAAACTTCTCGGGAGAAATGTGTTCCGAGAGACACCCGGACGTCACCACGTGGTCAAGAAGCGACTGATACTGCCGCGGAAGTTCACGTTGCCATGGAGACGCAGGATCCAGGCAGAGGGAAATCTGGTGCTGTGGCCAAGGAAGCACTTTGGGATAGCCGACTGCAGGCAAAAAATAACTCAAATCTGCAAAATTACTTTCGCGCGTGCAACTTCAATATTTAACTTTCACATGACAACTTGTTTTGTGCCTCCTGATCCCAATGTTCGTGTTTGGCCTTCAATTTCTGTCGTATGGTTAGAAATTCTGACTTTGCAAATTCAAGAAGTGTAAGTTTTATTAAATATCCCCGTGCATATAGCACCGTGCCATGATGGCAGATTTAGGGGATGTTGGAGTAGGACCCACACATTCACGATCGCGTCCATTTTGGAGGTGATGTGATCAGCACCACACTCCGGCCGTCTTCCCCCCCGCCATGTGTTGTCCCCAAGTACCCATTGATTGGAGGCTGGCGCTTTATGCGGACTTACTGTGTGAATTTGCAGTCGATTTTTTAATTTATCTTGCTGCGTTAAAATATGTTGCCAATGCATACATATGCATCTCCAACGATTTTCTCCATAAGCAGTGTTTCCATCCTGGATTATATATTTAACTAAATTGGATTATTTTATCTTTCCCGCCTAATCCTTCCTTCTTTGATTAGTGACAATGGTTCTACACAAGAAAAGAGGTGCTCTCTCGAAGCAGTGTTAGAATGAGTACAGTTAAAAACACTAACGTGGCATGCTAATTCCTTGTTCTACACATCAGAATACTCCGAGGCAGCTGGTACAAAACTTCTTACTAGCCATTACATTAATTAATATATAGACACCCCTGTGCGTAAGTGCATTAAAATACTTAAAACGTGCCTAATCGAAACAAGCTATATACTGAAAGGAAAACGGTTGCATGAATTTGTAAACACCCTATACTTTGAAAATTTTGCTTGTCAACTTTTGACGCAGGTCGTAGCAGAGGTTCCGCAGAATTCTTCTTCCCATGAAATCCCGCGTCGGCTGGCAACCCTCTGGTTCCGAATGTCCATTTGATTAAGGAAAAGGGGGTGGTTGATAAAGGGTGGGTAGGGAGAAGGGTAAAAACTTGAAGACGGAAACGGAGTGATGACAGCGATTCCAAAGATTCATAGAGTGTGGTTTCCACGAAACAGCATCGTCCAGATGAAAATGTTAAGTTTTTTTTCTCCCTCCCGCCAATTTATTCATTTTCTTTATCTCGCTTCCGTCTCTATTTTTAGAACTTTTTCCAAAAAGGAGAGAGAGAGGGAGAGAGAGAGAGTGTTTTTTCTATGAATTCTCTTTACCGTGAAGTGATATATTGCCATGAAGTTTATAGGAACTTATTTCTCCCCCCCCCCCCCCAGTTCCCTTGAAGCAAAATCTTATAATTTTTTTCTGCTCTTTTTATTCCTGTGTTTCGTTTTAACAGAGAAGAAACGATAAAGGAAATATCGGGTCCATAGCTTAAGGTCAGGGATATAATGTCGCAGGAAACATAAACAAGAGACTTTTGCGGTTTGCTAACGTAGGAAGGGATCAAGCGGGGAGTCGCTGATGGCCTCTGTACACCCGGGAGACGAATCCAGCTCTCGGGGGGTAAATGGGCCGTTATTAAAGATATTGATGGACTTAATCCGTTTTCTCTTTATAGTGCTTTTGTGTTTTATAATCTGGTAATGTATGACGGTTCATAACTTCCTTGCGATGCTGCATCTCCCCCGGCCTCCCACACCAACCTTTACAAACAAATGTTATGTTTCAGATGTATTTTATCCTTTCAAACGTATCATAAACCTTTCATGAAATACTTAATGCATCGAAGATACATTTTCCGTGCATTTCGAAATGAATCGAACGCACACTTTTCCGTGCATTTCCAAATAGGCATGGAATACACACTTTTCGTGCATTTTCAAATATGCTTCGAGCGCACACTTTTCGTGCATTTTCAAATATGCTTCGAGCGCACACTTTTCGTGCATTTCCAAATATGCTTCGAACGCACACTTTTCGTGCATTTCCAAATATGCATAGAACGAACACTTTTCGTGCATTTAGAAAAAATGCATCGAACGCACACTTTTCGTGCATTTAGAAAAAATGCATCGAACGCACACTTTTCGTGCATTTAGAAAAATGCATCGAACGCACACTTTTCGTGCATTTAGAAAAATGCATCGAACGCACACTTTTCGTGCATTTAGAAAGAATCCATCGAACGCACACTTTTCGTGCATTTAGAAAGAATCCATCGAACGTACACTTTTCGTGCATTTAGAAAAAATGCATCGAACGTACACTTTTCGTGCATTTATAAAAAAATGCATCCAACGCACACTTTTCGTGCATTTATAAAAATGCATCCAACGCACACTTTTCGTGCATTAATAAAAAAATGCATCGAACGCATACTTTCGTACATTTATAAAAAATGCATCGAACGCATACTTTTCGTACATTTCCAAAAAAATGCATGGAACACATACTTTTCGTGCATTTAAAAAAAACCATCGAACGCACACATTTCAAAATACATACATCGAACATGGAGGGAGAGCTTCGGTAGTGCTCAATTCATAATCTCGCCACCGACGGCCTCAGGTTCGAGTCCTGGCGTGCGCGTTCGGAAGTATCCCTTCATCAATTTCATCAACTCGTCGCGATGAGCCAACATTGAAAGAACGCGACGCCAAGTTAGAAAATACATATTTTGTGTGCACTCGCAAGTGCATGAACACCAATTCATCGTGCATTTTGATGTACAAATTGATATAAACATTAGTGTAATACAACCTTTTCACATTAAGCGAACCTTTTGATCCAACAAGTATATTATATTTGGACAAAATTTAATTATTAACGGGCAAGAAGCGTCACAGAAGGATGTTTTTTAACATTTTAATTCCATTGTACTTTTGTATACGATTAATTTAAGTGAACCATAAAACCGAACAATTTGCTAACATTCTTTGTTTTTTAGTTACTAGTGTCATTGTTATTGTGAATTTGTTATAAAAGTACTTTAACAACTTGCATTCAATAAATACCAATATCTATAATCACATTTTTAACTATGGAATGTTATTTGCTATCTTGTAAACATTATAAAATGCATTGGAGAGCTAAATAAGATGTTGGTAGTCACATTACAAATGCACATGTTCTTTGGTTCATCTTCCTGCGTGTCACTGTGGGCGGCCTACATGCTGGGAAGGGAAGTGGGGAGCGGGGAATACGCAGCAGACCAACCAGGCAACAGCGGTTGCGCCGAGTTACGGCGTCGCGGGAGGAGGTGCAGCGTGCACCTCGTTCTACAGGCTGCTGTGTTACTCATCGCGATGGATTTGTCGCTTCCCCACTCCCCACTTCCCATGTAGGGCGCCTGCCGTAAGACTGGACAAGAGCTATATTAATGATGTATTTATCGCCATCTGTAAGTATATATTTCAAATAGAGATTCCATAATCAAAATATAATCTTTCTCTGTGTGAATGTACAGGGTGATGTTTTATACATTGCACCATTTGTTTTGTGTAGAGAAAGTGAAAAATGTAGTATGTAGGTTTGATATCGGTGTTTTCAGAAAGAAGAGTGTTGGGGAAAGTGGTGAGAACCATATTCGAATGCATCGTTGCATTGTAGCGGCGACCACACCTATCATTCCACAAAAAAGAATGGCGCACAAGTTCAGATGAGCTGTGCTGAATAATCGTGCACCCATATGCAACCGTTGTTTCCCTTTTTGGTTGGCATGGTTGTTGATCCTTCCACCTGCTGGTTTCAACAAGATGGCGCGAGACCTCACACGGCAACAATAGTTTTTGATTATCTTGAGGAGATGTTTGATCACCGTGTGTTGTCTAATCGTTATCCACAAGTGCACGAGAAGGGGTTTCATTGGCCACCAATGTCACCAGATATGACCCCTTGTGACTATTTTGTTTGGGGTTACCTTAAAGACAGAGTATTTCAGACTAACCGTACAACAATTCAAGAAGTGAAAAATGCCGTAGAGGCAGAAAGAAATGTTCAATATTTCTGAGAACACATTAGCAGCAGTGGTGCGTAATTTCGTTGTCAGGTTGGGCCATGTCCGTGGTAGGCAAGATACACACATTGAACATATTGTGATTTAAACTCCCAAGTCTGTAGAACATTCCACTGACGTTTGAAATGTATATGACACGTTGTTCGTAAATTATGGCTAATTCCAATGGTTCCATGTATAAAAAACACCCTGTATATATTTCAAATGTTTGTATATTATGGCTTTTGGTCTGCAAGTTTTCAGTTTAGCATTGCAAACTTGAACACATTTTCTTTCCTTTTATTGCAGGTAAGCTCCATCAAGTATCGTTGACGTTCTATTTTGTAGTCAAGGAGAAGGTAAGATATTTTTTCTTAAAAAAACAAACACTTTTGTGAAGTTACTTATCTCCAGTGACACAACATACTCGCGCCGTTTTATCCCCCGGAGAGGGCTGGAATTGTAAACGTGAATATTACATAGCTGTATTCCGGGAAGGCAGGCGATACACTAAAATATTTCATAATTACCAATTTTAGCTTTGGTTAAAACAGAATGGTGACCCCAGATTACATTTACAACTTTTGTTTTTTCACAAGTTTTTTGATGCTTTCATTAGAAAATTTTGATTTTCTCAAAATTCCAGGTCGGGCTGTAACCCCACCAGCTCCCCTTGGCATACATTATTGTCCAGTGAAAATTTGTACTGAGGGAACACCATCCAGTGCGGTAAAATTGGGTGAATAGTTACACCAAGCATGCAAACGGAAGTTCGTTTTTACGATTCGCTTTCGTGCAATGGATGTCCCCTCAAATATTAATAGTGCCATTAAATTCCTGATTGGAGTGGTAATATTGGACTCGCATTTGGTCGGTAATTTTCTGTTTCGTGAAACAAGATAGAAACAAAATGACGAAATCAATGTGGAATTTTTGCATAGTACCAGGCAAATTGTCTACGATTATTTTCGTTCACTGTACTGTACGTTTCCTTCGTAAGCGTTTCGTTTCAATAGTTAAAAGCAACGTTTATGCACATATCAATGGGCAATTTAGCCTGGTTATTTTTATATACCCCACTCTACCATACACGTCCTTTGTTAGAAAATGAATATATAGTACTCGAGTGCGACGGGAGTTTAACATGAATGACAAATCTGAATACATCCCGTGTAAAATACAACAATTCATACGGAAATTATATGTCTATTCAGTTGGTGTATGGTGGAGGACGAATTGCATGTCATGTGCGCAATATATTTAGGTCTAGGAATTAATTCGTGCGGTTGTTACGCACACATTGAAGCTGTAGTTCAAACACAAAATACATAAATACCTTAAGAAAAATATTGTCCATCGCGAGCCACCACTTTCGCCCATCTGTCACGCAAGTTACGGATTCCGTGGCGAAAGAAGTCCTCATCCTTTGAAGCGATCCAGTCAGAGACCCATTTTTCGAAATGTTCTGAAGAAGTGAACCGCTGTCCAATCAAATCGTTATTCATGCAATCGAACAAGTAGTAGTCCGAAGGAGCAACGTCTGGTGAATACGGCGGGTGGGGTAAAATTTCCCATCCGACATTTTCTAAATAGGTTTTGACCGGTTTTGCGACATATGGGCGAGCGTTATCATGTTGAAAAATAAGTTTATCATGTCTGTTCTCCCATTCTGGTCGTTTCCTGGCCAGAGCTTGCCTCAAACGCATTAATTGTCGTCGATAACGTTCTCCATTAATAGTTTCACCCGGTTGCAGCAGCTCATAGTACACCACACCTTTCATATCCCACCATATGCACAGCATAACCTTTGCACAGTGAATATCTCGTTTCGGTTGTGATGGACCTGGTTCACCTGGCTTCACCCAGGCCTTTTTTCGTTTCGGGTTCTCGTAATGGGTCCACTTCTCATCGCCAGTAACAATGCGATGCAAAAACCCCTTTCTTTTCTGTCTTTGAAGCAGCAATTCGCAAATGGTTTTTCGTCTTTCAACGTCTCTGTCTTTCAATTCATGTGGAACCCAATGTGACATCTTTTGAATCATTCCCATGGCTTTGAGGAGTTTGGAAACTGTTGTTTGATCAACGCCTAATGCTTCTGCAGGTTCTTCCTGCGTTTGACACGAATCCTGATCGAGCAATGCTCTCAATTCTTCGTCTTCAAATTTTTTTGTCTGTCCAGGTCGCTCTTGGTCTTCCAGGCCGAAATCACCACTTCTAAACCGTGCAAACCACTTGTGACACGTTCGCTCAGCTAGCGCATGGTCACCATACACTTCCACCAAAATACGATGACTTTCGGTAGCACTTTTCTGCATGTTAAAGTAATGAAGCAGAACACCCCGCAAAAACACTTTATCTGGCACGAACTGCGCTATGTTCAGTTGACTACAAAATGCTGTTGTTGACGCGTCAATCAACTGCCCTATACTACGAACGATGCGCGCTGACAGGAGTTTTCAACGCATGTGTGGCTACACGGAACTGTGGGACGATACGCTCGTTACGCCATCTCTTGTCCAGGCGCACTATAAGATTATATAGTCTGTGACCTTCAGGAGTGATGCGCACAATGCATAGTTCCGTGACCGTGAACATGTGATTTTCGGATGATCGTTGAATGCCTTATGGGATTTGATGTAAGATACAAAGGTTAAAAAAAAAGGTAAAGTGCTCCCCTGTGCATAGCACCACGCCATGATGGCATATAGGGGCGTATAGGGGGTTCTTGATCCGGTCGTGAGTGGGGGTGATGTGATCAGCATCACGCCCCTGACCGCCTTTAACCCCCAGGGTTTCCCCCAGGTACCCATGTTATTCGACGCTGGGTGGGCGCCGGGGCCGCTTCCAACCTTATAAAAGTTCCCGGATTTGAACCGGCCGGGGATCGAACCCGGGACCTTGAGCACTGTAGTCAGACGCGTTACCGACTGAGCCACCGCGGCCACTCGTAAGATACAAGGGACATTTCTAAATGATTGTACTATCTAAAAGGATATAGATATCACAAGTGATCGAGCTATCGATGGATCTTCGAGAATTCGGACGAGCAAATCAAATTTTCTTTATGAAAGGGAGAGCGAGATTAAGTTGTCACCTAACCCATATACATATAATTCATGTACATAAACCAAAGAAGAAAGGTACGAAGAAAAGAACAAAAACAAAACATAACGTAATGAAGACAAACACAAAAAGAATTATCATACATATTTACTCACACACACACTTAAACATTTCTGAACAGAAGATTCATACAGGGCTACTGAAATTAATGTACATTCTCCACGGCTTAAAAGTTGTTTTTTTCTGACAGCAATTGCAAGGTTGATAATACCCACGATGGATTGATATATTTTGGAATTCAATTTCAACTCTTACATGCCACAAAATATATATACAGGAAGGGTATAAATGCAAGGACACAGTTAATTTAATATGCGTGAGGTTACAACGGTGCAACCTCCTATGGACGAGGTACGCTCTTGGATGTCTCATAATATTGTCTAATCATTTGTCGTCTGTCCGTATTTTCTGATAAAATGTATGTTCTGTAATGTATTAATAAACATGCAATTAATGATCGTATGATTAGCAGGGGGCCCGTATGCTATCCTTTGTTTTGAGCCTTGTAGACATTATTAACAGTTTTGTTATTATGGTAGCTACTTTACTTCCACTAATTGCAGGCTCTGTATTAATAACATTTGTAAACTTTAAAATATAGACGCATTTGATTAAAAATTATTTATTAAACTTCGTTTGTGTTTATAAGCGCCACTTGTACTATGCATTTCACCACACAATACTAATACCGCACACGCACCAAAGGAAAATAAACCAACACTACATTACGGTAGCCACACCGGCCGCGAAGATATTGATTTCAACTGAATATTCCTCCACTTGACATTCATTTGTTGGCATTGAAAATGTCTACATTCGTTTCTTCGAGAAACAATCGTTTATATTCGAGCACTGTTACGTGACCTCTGAAAATAGGGTTATGATGTAAACAGTTATTTAAATGCTACTTTCTTTAATGAAATAAGTAAAATAACATTGCTATTATCATAATATTAAGGAATTTTAATAGCCGATGGTCTTAGTCACTTCTGTCCTTTCAGCGTCTCATTTCTTGTTGGACCCCTGGACTTGCGGTCCTTAGGTTATAGCCTATGATAGCCTACTGGCAAATCTTCCTCCTCTGATGAAACCTTTAAGGGCATGGTATACAGTCTCCACGGGGATCTTCCCAAGCTCTTCCTCCGTGGCAGTGTTGCCAACTTAGCTCTCTTGGAGCCAGATCTGGCTCTTTAGTGCACTCGTTCGACTGTGAACTGGGACGCCCACCTCCGTGACCCACTATGATGCCATCACTGGTTCCGGCCCACATACACCAACTTTTGTCATAATTATACATTTTGCACGTGACGTGATATTGGCTGCGTCGCCCCACTCACTCCCTCTTATCTCCCCAGCTAGTTCTTTATAGCGCCGTGTTTGACGTGAAATTGACATAATATTGTTATCAGGGAATTCTTTATTTACGATTTCATACGACCATCGGCGGACTATTGAGATGGGCGATGCCGCCGGATCTAGGTTGTTGAAAACAGAATAAATTGTCATCAATTTACAGTTAACGATAATAGCAGTGCTTCTACGTCGTTGACAACTAACATTACCCTAGGAGGCACTTTTCCAGCCTTCATAAATTTAGCTCCTTGAAAGTCAGTTATAACTCCATTTAAGGTGAAATTTAGTTAATTTACACTGCCAGGAGGCAATGAGAAAAGCATTGATCATATGGGAGTATGATTTGATTCGGTCTCTTGGGAATACAAAACTTGCTATGGAATAGAAAAAGATGTCAACGGAAAGAGAGCAGTTTGAAGATGGATTTTAGTCGAAACTTCCATTTGATTAGCCGTAACTTGATGTTGAAGTTGATTCCCCATAAGGAATACATGGGATTCCGAAAATCCTTATTCATCATATTTTCCAAACATCGTGTCCAGCTTAATAATCAATATATATATATATAAAAAAAACGCTTCCACTTGCAAGATGGAGAGAAATTCATACTCTTGGATACACCCAGGGTTTTGTTTAGTAGCAGTGGCCATTCAGGCGATATTGAAATAAATGCACAATTGGTGCGTAACTGTATCTCCTCCCCTTAATGAAAGTGTTTATCTAATGCGAAGGAGAGTAACAAAGTTGCGAACTACTTCTATCCTGAGAAATTGCCTAAGTGTTCCAAAACGAGCACTTAATTTTCTTCCTTAAGGTAACTTTTCTGCCATGTGGCACGCGGTTAGCCAAAATTGTGTAGCGATTTGCAATTTATCTCCTCGCACTTGTTTTCACGAAACCATTTTTTCCAAAACTTGAGGCTGAGCGGATATAGCCCCAGGTTCCCCTTCGGCAAATGAATCATGTTCCTGGGTCATAAGGAAGAGGTTCATTAAAACCGCCATTCCTCTTTTGCGGCTCCCTCCCTGCATAAAGTCCTCTTGCTTTGTGGCTTGAGTAATTAATGGAGCAGTTCCACCGAAGCTGTGCATAACGGAACAATTCAACACTCAGCTGGCTGGTCAAAGGATGCCTCTGGACCCCAACAAAAGGAGGGGAAGCCCCTCTTCTTCAAGAGCGTCTTCGCAGTTTCATTAGGTTATTTAGCTCCGTGTTGGGGGACATTATTAATAAAGGGCCTCCTTCAGAGAGTTTGGCCGTGTCATCGTGTATGCGGTGCGGTTTTGCTCCGTCAACTTTGAGGGCATGGACGCCCTTAATTGAAAGCTTTGTGGGTCGCGCGCAAGAATCTAGGAAGTTAAACGGCCACGAGTTGGCTTCAACGGTTTGCTCCCAGATATCTCTGTTAGTTAACGGAATGCTGAGATGTTATGGTTTGCTGCTAGATGTCACTGCTGCACAGTAGGTGCTGAAGTTTGAGTTTGCTGACAAACGATTGCTTGAAATTAGGCTGAACCATGAAAAGAATCTTCCCAATATTATATTCTTATAGATTTCCTTTTCGGACTGTGGTGTCCTTAATTTTTTTTATAAAAAGATAGAGCGATTTAAAGGACTTCCACATTGATTGTTTTAATTTTCTTCGTTTTCCCGCCACTTTTGGCTAATCTCGAAGGCCAAAATGAATGGTGATGAGACGTAATGCATGAAAGGACAATCTCAAACATACAGGGACGACGAGCCACGGAGGAATATTCTGGTCACGGAGTCCAGATGCCAGAACCTCGCTAGACTGCAAATTGCAGTCCAAGGTAAGGGCTCCCACGTAGACAAATGGTAAGCGCCCTCGTCTTTGATGCGAGCGGTTCCGGGTTCGACCCCCGATGGGAGCTGCAAATATTTCGGTGTTGACCTAGCATCATGAGAACAATTTAGGATCTACTTGAAAAGAAGTGGCGGTCTCCGGTCTCGAAAGTCAGAAAACAGCGGCGATTGAACTCTATACGTTGATCATGCGTCGCCCAACGAAAGGCCTTTCCAGGACTTTGGTCTCATGGGGCTGTTGACCAACGGAGTTTAGTTTACAATTCAATTTTAAAATTTCTTCTACTTACATATAAATATTGAAAATATATATATATAAGGACAACCAGCTTTCACTTTCAAACGGGGCCTCTCGAGTTGCGTGTTTGTGGAGCGTTTAGATACTCACGATCCACAACTGTTGGCAAACGATATTCATATCGCGCAACTTATTGGCGCTAATCAGTGTCACCGTGTGAAGAGATTTCTTCATCTGCAAACCAGGATGAAGGTATGCTGCTTTTACTTCTAATGATGAAAAGGTAGCAACAAGAAAAAAGAAGATGTAAATTTTGTAACTACTTCCTTTCAAGCAGTTTGTTTCAGTACTAGGCTACTGTAGTCGTTGCTGTTCCATATTGCAAAATGTTCCTCGTTTTAATAATATAAAAGCTTCTCTATTCAATTATGTTGAAGAAAACCGCGCAAAATATAACGGCACCAAGAGAAAGGTAGTTTCTACATTCAGTCAACACTTCAAGAAGGTGATAAATGTTTATTTTCACACGGTGTCATTCAGGTTCAAAAGATTTTCGATAGAGGTCTGTAGAAACGGCTAACTCTAGTTAGACAAGCGAATGAACCGTATACATTGGTTATATAACTGCATGTCGACCGTTTTGTGGGTGCGAGTTGTTTGATGGACAGTCCACAAACGCTCCACTTGGATGAGTCACTTCCCGGTTCACAAACGGGCCACTCGGATGAGTCACTGCCCGGTTCACAAACGGGCCACTCGGATGAGTCACTGCCCGGTCCACAAACGGGCCACACGGATGAGTCACTCCCCGGTCCACAAACGCGCCACACGGATGAGTCACTGCCCGGTCCACAAATGCGCCACTCGGATGAGTCACTGCCCGGTCCACAAACGCGCCACTCGGATGAGTCACTGCCCGGTCCACAAACGCGCCACTCGGATGAGTCACTGCCCGGTCCACAAACGCGCCACTCGGATGAGTCACTGCCCGGTCCACAAACGCTCCACTCGGATGAGTCACTGCCCGGTCCACAAACGCTCCACTCGGATGAGTCACTGCCCGGTCCACAAACGCTCCACTCGGATGAGTCACTGCCCGGTCCACAAACGGGCCACTCGGATGAGTCACTGCCCGGTCCACAAACGGGCCACTCAGCGGAGCCAATGAACGCGCCACTCGGAGTACCTACTACCCCGTCCATAAACGCGCCGCTCAATGTCCCAGTGTGAGGAAATCCTTATGGCTTACAAGCAGTGCAATAAAAGGAGTGTTTCAAAAAAGAAACTTTAAAAAATCATTGTAAAATTGCCATAGGTGAAAACTAAGCTCAGTGTCCTGTGGACTTGAATGCTAACGTTTAAGCAGAAACAAAATCGAGTAGTTCGAGAGATACATCTTATTGAAATGTCTACAAAAGAGCACATAGTCGGCACCATGCCATCGCCCGCCTCTTTGTCAGCATCCATCACGTGACTACAACTGACGTATGGCGGAACATCGCCGCAATTTGCGCACTATGGCCTGTGATTCCGAGCGACGTTCGTGCAAATGGATAACAATGAACACGACCTGCTAGCGGCAAATGGTTTTCCATTTATCAATCGTTTATGGCGGGGCGTGGAGGCTATTTCAAACGCTCCACGAACGCAGCGCGCTATATTTCGCGCTTTGGCCAAATCGCACCATGCGTGTGTGTGTGGATAGGGGGGGGGGAGGGGTGTGGACGTCACATTTTCTGCTCGATTAATACCCGCGGGAGTCATCAAGGGGCATGTTTTCATCCATCGTGCATTTAATGCGGTGCAGTTTTTGGAAATCGAAATGACCAATTACAATTTTTGTTTTCGAGGTGGGACGAGTGTGAGAACTTTAGCTGCGCCATATTTCCAATGTTGTTCTGTGGCATTGCTCACCAGTGCCTCTATCTTTGCTCTTCATAACTATGAAGTTCCTAACAGAATAGAGGGGTAGAAGGGACTACCTTCTGGTAAGGCACCTACAAATGAACCTCACTAGTGCACCCATGTTGCTGGCGAACGAGGCTCTGGCGTCTGGCCCTACGGACAGGGTAATCCTCCGTAGGGCTCTGTTGTCCTGTGTCTGTCCTTCTGTGTGCCCCTTCACAGCCTCAGCTTTTAATAGGTAAGGATATTGGAGCCCTGATAAATACTTTAGTTTTGATTCGTGTTAAGCTCTGAATGAATGAATTTGTTTCAGAAATTAATCTAAGGAAGTTTTTAACAAGATAATTTATTTTCATGTTACAGATTTGTCATCCATTTTGTTTTAGTTAAGGGGCATATCCCCGTATTGGGTGATGGACGAATATAGCCTATGTGCTGCTGTGCCCATAATACCAAAATCAATCCAATCAATCAATCAATCCTAGCAGAATATGTCCAGAAACAGAACGGAATCCTAAACTAAATCATCAGGACATAAATATCCCAGATCTCCAAACTAAAATTTGAAAATACTCAATTCTAAATCAAAAATGGTCAAAGATGAATTAAAGAAAAACACATAAAAAGATAAACAATAAATATAGTTTGTCTATTTCCAGATAGTAGTGATTGGAGAGGGCTCGACCAATGAACGCGTTAGGGGAAGTAAGTGCATGGAGGGGAAAACGCGATTGCAGCTACCAGCCGTTTGCAGCAGCGAGCACTGCTTTGCTCCGTCCACTCGCTCTCTCCCCTTTCGTTAAACGCGGCGTTGCTCCACATTCCAGAGACTGAGAATAGAGTCCAAAATACTGGATGATGTGTTTGTTGTTCGAGGTTCTTCATGGGCGGAGGAAAGAATAGTCAAAACACAAGAGCATCCCCTCCCCCGCCCACCTATGTTCACCAGACGTCCCGTACTAGCTGGGACAGCCCCTTTTTTGAGCCTCTGTTCAGATTTTTTTATAAGTAAAACTGGAAAGCCGAAATGTTCCTTTTTGTGAAAATGACACATCGGAATAGAATTACTGGAACAATACACCTTCTCTACTATTACTATGAACTACGACATTGTTGGGTAGAAATTTTTTCACATTTCAATGTCAACAATGTGCCATAATCAAATTTTCTTAAAATATTGGAGCTGCTTCTGAGTTTACCTGAAACTAACGTCCCCACTAAACGAATGTTTTCGTACATGCATGGTTTGTGGGAAAGAGACAAGAACGCTTTTTCAGTATAAACTTTGAAAGCTATGTTAAATAATTAGGTGAACTTTAATAGACGTGTGTAAACTTTTATGAATGTTATTTGTACTGAAGAAGATCCATTCGGCGGCAAAATATCAGAGACTTCTAATTCTAAAGGACTTCTTGGTTGGAGTGCAGTGAATACCGCCATATTATGTAAATTATTTACGTAGTATTTAATTTATTGTTTATTTATTTGCTTTATTTTACTTCGCTTTTTGTTTCACTTTTGGCTAATCTGCGAAGATGAGGATGAGTGATGACATGATGAAATTGATGAATGGACACTCACAAACATCCATGTCCTGGCCGGGATTCGAATCCAGGACCTTTGGCGTCGTAGTGCGATGTGCTAACCACTCCGCCACTGGGCTCGGCAGTATTTAATTTGTTTTCAAACATAAGTATTTATGAAGAAACTGTTTTCATATTAAAACGTGTATCTCATTTTCCCCTTCAGGAAAATATGAAATAATCTCCAGTTTTGTTGTCTTAAGAATCTGGTCATCTTAGCACCACCTCAACGTTCATTTCGGAGAATAAAGTTTTCCTGGGAGTTCCTCATGAGCAGGAATTTTTGTTCATCTGCTTGCTTCTTGGAAGATGCCTCATCTCTTCATCAACACGCCTATTACGCAGAGGGCACTCGAGCCAAACTCCTTTGGTTGTTTTCTCGCGCTGCATCTTTCAGCGGCTTTGAGGTTTGCTCCCCGCCACCGCTCATTAGACGCTCGACGCGTTGAACCATGGTGCGTTTCCAAGGACGTGCGTGGATGCGTACAGCCTGCTCATTGTAGAACCATAAACCGCGAACTTCGATTCGGCGATCACTCATAACTACCTCTCGGAGGAACAAGCGTGGAGGGTCTGGAAACCTCCTACATTGGCGGTTCTCTGAACGGAGATGATGTTGGATCTTCGCCTTCCCTTTCCTTGTATCGGTTTCCTGGAAGTCGCGGTTTCTTTTACAAGGAAGTATTGGGAAGTGGGGAAGTTATTAGTTTCAGGTAACCGCAATGAATGGTTTCCTGCACGAAAGACCAGAAACTCTGAGGTTGCAAATATCTCAATCTTGCTGACGGATATGCAGTGGCACCAACTTCTGGAAAACATTAAGTGGAAAATTTGTTTTGCAATTTTATGCAGTAACACATATTAAGTAGCCGGCCTCAGTGGCTGAGTGGTTATCACATCGCACTACGACGCCAGGTGTCCCGGGTTCGAATCCTGGCCTGAGTATGGGTGTGCGAGTGTCAATTCAGCAGTGTCATCATAGCATCGTCGCGATTAGCCAAAAGTGGCAGAAAAGCCAACTAATATAAACCAATGAATCAATATGTCATAAGTGGCGTGAGGATTTGTCCTGAAATGCCTTTTAGTTCCTTGGCTACAAAATGTAGGCATTTACGTTTAAAGACCATTTCGGGTCAATTCTGAGACTAATACCTGAACTTTTTTGTTGCTGTGTTTTCCCATTTTAGTGATAAGTGCCTGTTTCTCACATAACTGATTTTTGAGTGCATAATCCTATAAAATGGCGATAAATCTATCTATCAATTTTTGTGCCTATTTTGTGTTTTTCGTTGCTTTTTTTAGTGTATTAGTCCTATAGATGCTCACCCTGCTTATGAGCCCTTATCCTCCCTTACTTACCTAATAAGAATGTGACCACGGCTAGTGTACATAATATAGGACACTGAAATGAATCATGTTAGAGATGTAACAAATTATTATGAAACATTTTTATAACACACTTGTCACTAAATAAGTTGTGGGTATTGTTTCCGTGCGTAATGATGAAATATTTAGTTGTTTTTTTTTTTAAGCGCGGACTTCAGTTCTAAAATTTAATATAATAACGGACAAGCCATTGGGTGGACTCGAGCAGCAAATGCAAGGGGCACTAGATGAACTGATATTTCCATAGCAACAAGCGAGAGGGACGCTAGATTATCCTATCTGAGCATGAGGTGGAATAAGAAAGCTGAAATGGATAGAATTAGGGTGAAACGGGTGAAATTAACACAACAAGAGCAGATAGGAGAATTAGATGAAATGAAATAACCATAGAGAAAGCCGAGAAGAGCACTAGATTGAAATAGCCATTATAAGAGTTGCAGAAGTTACTCCAAAGGGTCTGAAATGTACACAGCGAATAAAAGCATTAAAGGGCAAGATCAAACAATAATGGTCAACAGTGTTACTTAGTTTGGAGCTAAAAATGTCTTTGTCTCGTCATTTGGAGGAAGAAGAGGCACACTGTGCGTTGGTGGTTCTCAACCTTTTTCAGTCCGGGACCCACCTTGAAGGATGTTACACTTTATGGGGCCCATAAGCAAGGCCGCCGACAGAATTACTTGTAGGGTTGTGCACCGAGTATATAATCATATTTTTGCTAACATCGAATACTTTAAGAAGCCCTCTTTTACGCTTGCTTCTACAAATTACACATACTTCATTCTAGAAAAGTAAATATGTAATTTAAAAGACACTATACTCTACTCTTAACATCTAGCTAAACACATATGCTGGAATTGAAAACATATTTTTGTTTTTACTCATCGAACTAATGTGACGGTTGGGGTTGTCTTTTCAGGACACTTGCCTTTCACTTGAATCACAGATGAAAATAAGTCGACATGCATGTGACACACAGATAATTAAGAACTCATTGTTGCGACCGAAAGGAAAACGACAGATATCCGATTCCCTTGAGTTAAAAATCAGAGAGATGCCGGTAAAAAGCAATGGTAGAGTGCGAATAACAGAAATGTAGTGTTTAGACTACGTACAATACGGGTTGAATTTATATTGTTAAAACAATATATCTTAGTAATTTAAATATAATAGGTTTTTAATACAGTAAATAGATTTTCGACCCACCAAACGCCCCCTCTGGCCCGAGCAGTGGGTCGCGCCCCATAGGTTGAGAAACTATGTGCTAGACCTTACAATCTTTTCGATATGTAAGAACTTCATGTAGGAACTTCAAGTGTGATGAAAGGTACGTTTTTGAAAAAGAAAACAAATATACGCAAGACTACAGCAAAGGGAATTTGCTGCAAACTTGTTACACACCTCTTGTTAGCAGGCAACATACACTTTTTTGTGCTAAATGAAAGAAAAAAGTTTTGGTGCAACAACCTCCATCCAACTTCTCCTTTGCTTAATTCATAGGATTGACTTCGTTACGTAGAGGTTCTTATCATATTTCCTTGGCTGCCATCTGTTGGTACTGAATGGAAGCAGCTGGTTTAAGTGGCCTCAAGTTGTTTTTTTTTTTTTTGGTGAGCGAGAGAGGAGGTCCAGTAATGACTATTATTACGCCACAATGGGCAAGAAGAGGCCGCACTTCCTTGCGCCACAATAACAGGGGTGAAAGGGTGGAGGAAGGGGGCTAAACAGGATGCAACAGTGATTTTCTACTTCCTTGACATGTGCTGCGTTCCATTTAACTTCGAATTGTTTGGCATTTTCAGTCTTAATTATGTTTATTAGTCTTTCAATAGGTGGCACTGTGATGAAGTCTCTCTGTCTATAGTAACCAAGAACTTCTCGCTGTTTAAAGTCATAAAAAGCGAAGACGAAAACATAGATAAGCTTTCACTAAAATCCACGAGGTCAGTCCTGGATAATTCGTTGTACAGACACGGGCGAAACTGAGTTGAAGTTCTAAAACACAATGTTCTATTTTTATCAGCAATATATCCTTGCATTCAGGCTGCCAGAAACACACAACGGATCACTATATTGTATAACTGTAAGGATTAGTGAAGACAGTCAAAGGATCGTTTTTATGTCCCATTTTTGTAAGTCGAAAGACAATTGCTCATGATTTGTGGTTTCTCTTAGGCAACTCTCTCCTCTGTCTTAATTGACGTGTCATTGCGTTGATTATAGGAATTCGTCTTATGTCAACTTTAGTATTTGTTGTTGGTTGATTTGGTTAATTTTACTCCGCTTTTCTGCCACTTCTGGCTTATCGCGAAGATGAGCAAAAGTGATGATATGATGAAATTGATAAAGGGACACCCACAAAGATAACTCAAGCCGGGATTCGAGCCCGGGACCCCTGGCGTCATAGCGTACGTAACCATTTCGCCACTAAGGTCGGCTTCATTGTTTATATTATATAAATATCTCGGCCAGTGTTGCCAAAGCTTACGTTGCAATTTGGGATCCCAGATATCGTTTTGGAGGAAGAACACTCCTAATCTGTGGCTAGCTTTGTAGTCATCCTAGTTCATCCACTTATAGTGGACAACAGTACGAGGTTCGATTCCAATTTCTGTTTATCATTGTCCGCTGAAAAACTACAGATGCCTTTCCGATTCAATACAGTACATAAAGATAACTTTATTGCAAGAATTCCCTTCTCCCTAATGGAATTGTGCCGCTTCTCTCAGCTGGAGCAGTGTTTCCAACTTTGGCCAGGGATATTATGGTAGCATTTTAAAAGTATATTGCACTGTGAGTGGCAATTTCATTTGGCAAGTGCTAGGGACGACGGGTGTCAGTTCGGGTGAATGGTTCCCGTAAAAAAGGCAGAATCCACAGCACTTTCTCCTGCAACACGAGATTGAAGAAGCCATTGTTTCTATGGGAACGTGTAACAAGTGGTTGGTGGAAATAATTTGGCCATCTACTGGATGCGTTTGCCAGGGACATGATTTATGGTTCCCGAGGGATCCTTAGGAGGCGTTTTAGTTTCAACGCAAGCATGATGTGGGTAATTGTGGTACATCTGGGAGCCCAGTAGGGGTCGCCAGCGTGTATTTCATATACACATATATTTACAGCAAGGAATATGTTATGTGGAAGCTTTTTAATGCAAGATGGAGCTGTGGTTATTGCCGCACTCCAGTGGTCTACTCAAGTATTACATCATCCTTTGATCTTTTTTCTTTTCTTTTCCTGCATTCTTTCCTTGCTTTCTCTCTGCGCATCCAATTAAGTATCTACTGTCTGTAATTTACCTGTCCTTTTCTGCTTCTCATTGTCGCAATGACTCTTTTTCCTCCTTGCTTACCTGCTTTTGTTTCTCTTTTCGGAGGAGCTGCGGTTGTCCAAAAAGTAGGTAGGACCCACACAGCCCCTCAACACTTACCTAAATTTTCCACATATCCCCAATTTATGGCAATTTTGACTTTAAATTTACCCTTACACCCCTCAAATACTAACTTACACCCTCCCAGGTGGAAAATTCTGTGTAAATCTCTATAGGGCGTCTGCTGCACAAAGGAACCGGGTTCGATTCCCGTGGTGAGTGGTCTCCGGTTGGAATGTCCCTGTCTCTAATAATTAGTTACCTGGGAGGTGATAAAGGCTACTGGAGGTTGGTGCTGATTACATCACCTCCAGTATGGTCAAGCTTGACCTCCACACCCTCCTATGTGGCCCGAAACATACCGAACACACACAAAAAGATATCCAACAGACCTTCTCTTACATATACACCTTGAGTTTTCTGGCTAACCTTCACGTATACGTCTTGAGATCCTCTTGCATATTTTTATTTCGTATCTTGAGATAAACACTTGACGTGCCAAAAATGTTTATATTGTACGTATTTACTTACTACAACCACCATTTCTTATGCTTTGATGTATAATTTTGTCTCTTCCTACTCATACTACGACCAACTCGAAATCCAGAACTTCCCCATACATTTCAGTTTATTCCATCCCCCTAATCTTAACCAGGCAAACTTATTTTCCTTCTACCCGATATTCAAGCCTTTCCCGCCAATGTTGATCCTAAAAATGTAATTTAGCTTTGACGTTCGTCCAAAAATTCTTTCGTATTATCGAGAATTCCACATCCGACAAAATCCACTCAAACTCCTTTTTACTTTTATTAGAGTATGCATTTCGTACTTTTAGTTCAGTTCAGGTAAATTCAAGCTAAAAACTTCATCACAAACTTGCAATGAACTTCATGAAGTTTTGTATATCTCCACCTAAATGTTTACATAAACGGAGCTAAAAGGTGGGACACTTGCACGAGACAAGAAATCCAGCATCGTCTAATCTGATTGAGAGTTCTTATCGTAAACAAAATGGCGTCGCTTAAAGTTGGGAAGAAAAGCTTGTTGAATACTAATGACCTTTTTACCCCTTTGTCTGTCGCATACTATCTTCCTTCAAGGATTAGATCATGATGTCCATAGGCCACCCAGCGTATCTCGCATCAGGTAGAGGTCCACCTGTTCTGTCTGTCATTTTGTTAACACGAAATCCGATATCAAGGTTGATTTTCATGGTTGCCATCTCACCATGAATAACACCAGAATGCTTGGATGTCAAGAATGAGGTTCATGAAAACTGTGTGGGGGAGTTGGGCGGGGAGTTAGCGCTATTCAAGGATTAAAATGAATCTGGTTCGATAAGATGTTGATTTGTGTTCAAGGACGGAACACGGATTAGTGTTCTTCAAAAAGTCTGGCACATGGGCATAAGAAAGGAAGGCTCGAAAAATCTGAAAATCAGGCGCCAGGAAACCACCCACTAGCAGTTGTGCATACTATAAGAAGCTGAGCCGGCCCCCGTGGCGGAGTGGTTAGCATATCGCGGTACGACTCCAGGGGTCCCGGGTTCGAATCCCGGATTAGGCATGGATGTTTGTGAGTGTTCGTTCATCAATTTCATCATATCATCACTCATCCCCATCTTCGCAAATTAGCCAAAAGTGGCAAATAAAAGCGAAGTAAAATAAAGCAAATCAATAAAAAAGTCAATCAATCTATAAGAAGCTGAGCATCACCATATTCAAAACATCGCTAAATCATGTGGGAAATGGGGGGGGGGGGGGAAACAAAGAGTAAGAAATTGTTACTGCTTCTATGGAATGTTCACAACGTTGATAAAATAATAATTTCCTAACTTACGCTGTAGTGCAATTTGAACATAGAATTTTCAAAATTTCGTGCATGCAATATTACAGCAAGGGTTCACAGTCGACAGGCTGAAATTTTTAGTCGCCATGGCGACCGGGATTTTTCGAGCCCTCTTCTATACACTTGATGAACAGATAGGCAAATCGAGAGTGGAACACCTAAGTGTGCCTCATCCACGGATCGAAGCCGGGTTGCGTCGCGTGGTGGTACCGTTAGGCAGGGGCGCCGACTTGTCAAAATTATTGGGGGGGGGGGCCTCTGATCACTGAAATAAATGAATGAATGACTCACTCCCTCCCTTTTTTAAAAATAAAAATTACGTCTCCGTATAGCAGTTTTAAGCAGCTATTATATTCCTCATGCAAATGAAATGTAACATGAAAAACGTGTGTCTGCTCATTTGTTTTTTTAGATAACAATTAACATTTTTATTTAAAAGTAGGCTATGTATTTGCATTAAGAGGCCAACATAACAGTTTTATGCCGGCCTCGGTAGCCTAGCGTGTTTGGTGGTCGTCTTAACTCGCTTTGATCCGGAGGTTTCGGGTTCGAGTCCCGACGAGGGCATGGGTGTGTTTTAATGTCCGCAACAAATTTGTAAAGAAATGACATGTGACGGGTGCAAAGAACCTTAGTGTTGACGTACCCATAAAAATAGCGAATATTTACAATATTTAACAGTTTTATTTAATTATTTACATAAATGCTAACACAAATCGCAGGCAAATAGTTTTACTTTTTTGTTCTTGTTACAATATTTTATTTTTTAAATTTCAATTTGCAATAATAAATAAGCACATAGCACGCCGTGCTTTAGCAATAATGCCTTTGATCATAGCCGTTCCCGCTTTCGCAATACAGACTTTTCATAAGCTTTCCTTGCGTATTTTACTGCAAGCCAGTGTTAAATAAACTCAAAAGACTTTAGAATTATTTTCCCCTTATTCTTCGGACTAGAGGAAGAGATTTCGAGGATAACTAAATATCGTACATATCAATATTGCCTGAAAGTCGTGTTTACGACCTCAAATTGTTCAGAATTCACTAAACAACATACTGGTATAATTGTCATATCACCTCGTTATTTTGAAACTCTTTTTAGAAAAAATGTGAACAATACTCATAATTATATACTTAATATATAGTAATAAGTCATGTTTTACTGTCTCCGTTCATAGCCCCCCCCCCCCCAAAGTTGATGGTTTAGCGGTCTCAGCCCCCCAAAATTTGATGGTGTAGAACATTTCAAATGTGTATTTAAAGTTAAGTTCATGTTGCACAATTCAGACTAAACTTTACAAGAGAAGCAAAATAAGACATTAGATCCTCTTAAGCAAAATTATTTGAGGGGCTCTGCCCCCTCATCATTAACATTGGGGGGCTCGAGCCACCCTAAGCCCCATGGAGTCGCCGCTAATGCCGTTAGGTCAACCATGACTGTAAAATGGAACGGACGTTGAAACAAGATGACATGGAAACGGAAGCAAGCATCAGTGGTCTTCGTTAAAGGTACTGACCCAGCATTCTCATGAAAATTAGGGATGGCCGCAAAATCCGGATAATGGATATCCGGTTTTCAAATTATCCGATATCCGTTTCGGATGCAACGGATAATTCGGATAGAACAGATTTGATGAAGGATTTGTAGAAAATCCATACACTGAAATACGACAGTGACGAATAAAATAATATGTTGATATCCCGTAAAACGGATAAATGATAAAACTGTCCGGATAATGCGCACATTCGGATATCCGGACATTTCGGATAATCCGGATAATTCAGATATGCAGATAATCCAGGTTTGGCCATGTCTAATGAAAACTGTTGAATTGAACCAACGACATCCGTGATCTGAGCCGGTCACCTTACCCACTTACCTAACCAGCTTGGTCCAGAGCAGAAGGTTAGAGAAAAAGAATGGTTACTCTGACAAATCTGGACTTGAGATCTTTGATCCGTTGATATAGCTGTACAACCTCACAAAGGCACAAACAGCAAATCATTCTTATCTCGATAGCGTATACGGTGTTTAGAGTGCCTGTCCTTTCACAGCGGAGCAACACACCCTATAGTTGAGAGGACCAGTCCACAGCATCCCGTGTGGACGCAAGCTCTTAACATCGTCCGTACAAAAGACCCGAGTTTCGGCTCGTGATTAGAACTCCCCCTATAAGGAGATCCGTGTACCAGTGGAGCGCGTGAGCCATATATAGGAAGTGACTGGGTCGGCAACCTTCTCCGAGGCCTGTCATCGAAGAATGCGGAGGTCAACCCTTCAGCAGCGGAGAGCTGGGGCTGTGGCACTTGCCGTGTGCTTCTCTGTGCGTTGCTTTAACAGAGAAGATGGGTGGAATCATCTCTTGTGGCATTGTTGGGGCTTGATTGTTGCTTCGCATCAGTCTCCGCTGTTGGTTGATGGATTTGTGAGTTGGTTCCCGATGATATCCATCTGATTTGTCACAAGAATATCCTCGACCTCGAGAAAATGGGATATTCAGGACAGTGGTGTGCCCAGGATTTTCGAAAGGGGAGGGGCTACGTGTACTTTTTAGTAGTCAACCCTCATTTTGCCATCTTTTTCTACCCTTGCCACATTTTTTTTTTCTTTTAGAAATACCGACTGGGACCAAAGGAGTGAGGTTATGACCCCACCAACCAGGGTTGTTAACGGTCCAGGAATTTTAAATAAATCCAATTCCGGTCCAGGAAGGAAAATCGGCAAGCGTAAATTGGTTTTGGCCCGTAAATAAACCTTTTTATCTGTAAAATTTCATTTTTCAATTCGGTCCAGGAACCTTTTTTCAGAATTAATTTAAATACGGTCCAGGAACCTTTTTTCCGTATCAATTTATACACGGTCCAGAAACATTTTTCCCGGATCAATTTGAATACGGTCCAACCTCTTCATGGGCACGCCACTGATTCAGGATATATCCTGGAGTTGACTGTGTATCTGCTTCGAATCATAGTACATTGTCTGATTTGATTTTTGTTACTTAGCGCCGCGTTTCTTCCACTATTGGCTAATCACGACGACGAAGATGAAATTGACGAAGGGGCACTCACAAAGAACCAAGGTCGGGATTTGAACCCGGATCCCTTGGCGTCGTAGCGCGCTAACAACTCCGTCACGAAGGACGCCTCTGGAATCATAGTAGTTCCGTTTTGACATTGGTATCAAAGATGGCTAAATCTACCCCCCCCCCCCCTGTGCATCGACCTTCCATAAAGTCACATCGGGGAGTGGACATACAGGCAGAGCCCCACACGTTCTCGATCTCGTCCATGGCAGAGGTCATGTGATCCGCCGCAACCGAATTGCGCACACTTTAGATCCAGAATTTGCGCACAAATCTCACTGACCTGTTTTGCGCACAGATTTTGATCGAACGTTGCCTCTTTGATAGCTTTAAAGTTTCAACAGCAAAACTGTTTTTTTTTCTTTAGGCAAGAAAAAAGAGAGAATTTAGAAATAAAATACTAAATCTCTTAAGGATTAAATAAAAAAATATAATTTAACCAGTAAATGTAGCAAGTCAAGATACAATTTACATAATACAGTAAGTCACTATTGATGTTTTCAAGATACAATTTTCATACCAATTTACTCAAACTCAAAAGTTAGGTTAGGTTAATGACTGCACATCAAACACTTCTTATGCTACCCTTCCACACACACACAGAAACAAACACAACAGAAGTGATAACAGCTTGAGAATATTTTACATCTGACAACATCGCCTCATTTTTTTGTGCGCAATCCTGTACATTGTGACAGCTTGTCAACGGCTTATCAGATACCACTGATAAAACCGGAAAAGTGTGCGCAATCCGGCTGTATTCCATGTGATCGCAATCACTCTCCAGCCATCTTTACCCACAGATACCCATCGATTAGGGGCCGGGTGAGCGGCAGATCTATTATATTAAGGGACATTGTCGACAGATAACGGAGATAAAATGCAATTTTCATCTAAATCCAGTTGTGGAAGCTAACATTTAATGACGAAAGAATTCGGTGGTCGACTTTCGATCTAGCCACCGAAGTTCCTGTGTTAGAGTCCCGGCCTGTGCATGGGTGTTCTTTGTGAGTCTTCTTTTATCTAGTCCGACCTGGTTAGTACAGCGTGTCATGACGGCAGGGGTCCAGGGTTCGAATCCCTGCCTGGGAATGATGGTCCCTTCATAAATTTCATCATCACTCATTCTTATCTTCTTAGCCAAATGGCAGAAAAGCGATGTAAAAGAAACCAAATCAATCAATCAGCCTTTTTATCCAGTCATGATTCATTCTTATCGTCGCGATTAACCAAAAGTGGACAAAAAGCGACGTACAATAACTAACATGCATATGGTACAACATTTAAAAACTACCTTTCTCATCAAATATTTTCAAGATTGTACATTATAATACACAGTAAAGTTGTTTTGAGGTACTTTTGGTACTGGAAAGAACATTCACACGCAGTCCAAATTGGCATTGCCCATGCTGATTCCAAATATATGAAGTGCTTGGAATATCACGTACCACCCTGTGAGGTCTCATCCGTACGCCTAGTAGTACTGAAGATAAGACAAATGCAATCGAATCATAGGATGGGGGGAACAACCCGAGGTCAAGAGGTCGACGGAAAATGCCGCAAAGCAAACCCATCACAAGCGACGATGTCTTCCATTACCCGCTGGCATCTGCCTGGAATTTGTGTCACGTTCCCGAAGTTTAATCGACCTTTGGGAGAGAGCTCCCTGGTTATGAGAGAGAAGGATTCGCTGAAATCGATTTATTATTATTGTCTACGTGCCGGGAGGTCTGCGGAGGACACGCAATAGTGTGTGTGTGTGTGTGTGCGACCTTTGTTCTGTGAAGGACCTTGCTCGGACCCTCTCCTCAGAGACTATTCCTTTTCCTTAGGATGGCGTCTGTTCCTCTCTGACACTTCGGCTTTAATGTCGGTGATGAGGACGAATATTGTTGAGATGATATTGGTGAGAGAAGCGCATTGAAACTATCATATGTAAGTTATAACAGTGGTTTAGCATATTATTTTGTTGAGTATGTTGCTATGGTGCTTCATAATTAGGACCTCTTGCTCTCTCCAAGACTCGAACCCAGAACCGTATGTGTCTGTATATATATGTATGTATGTATGTGTGTGTATATTGGAGCAGAGTGCTGAAGGAATAGCATTTCGCTGGAGCTCCACACAGTTCACACGGACGACGCTAGATAGCTTACGGGTAAAAACGCTCGAATAGGCAATTCACTCGAATCCCAGTAGTATACGTATAACCGTAATTTGTCTGTGGTGGTGGGCCGTCAATTAAGGATCGTGAGGTCAAAGGCGCAGTGAAATTGAAACATGCAGTACTTTAGTGTGCGAGGAGATTTTGTTATTGATACAGAAGACTAAGAGAGATGACTTCTGTGGTTCTCCCTGTTAACCTGCAAGAATGCAGTTGCCATCGTGGTTGACGAGGATGTACATTTGTTTCCAAAAGATATGTGATGGTCGTAAGTCTTTGAACTTTGGTCGAGATTATTTGGCTCTTCATTCTCTGCAGTCTAAAGTAAAGAGTTTTGAACACCGAGAATATTTGGCTCTTCATTCTTTTCAGTCTAAAGTAAAGAGTTTTGAAATGGGGAAGCTTTAAGGAACCGAGAATATTTGGCTCTTCATTCTTTTCAGTCTAAAGTAAAGAGTTTTGAAATGGGGAAGCTTTAAGCAACCGAGAATGTTTGGCTCTTCATTCTCTGCAGTCTAAAGTAAAGAGTTTTGAACTCAGGGAGCTTTAAGGAACTGAGAATGTTTGGCACTTCATTCTCTGCAGTCTAAAGTCAAGAGTTTTGAACTCAGGGAGCTTTAAGGAACTGAGAATGTTTGGCACTTCATTCTCTGCAGTCTAAAGTAAAGAGTTTTGAATTGAGGGAGCTTTAAGCAACCGAAAATATTTGGCTCTTTATTTTCTGCAGTGTAAAGTAAAGAGTTTTGAACTGAGGGAGCTTTAAGGAACCGAGAGGCGAGAATATTTGGCTCTTCAATCTCTGCAGTCCAAAGTAAAGAGTTTAGAAGTGAGGGAGCTTTAAGGAACCGAGAATATTTGGCTCTCCATTCTCTGGAGTCTAAAGTAAAGAGTTTTGAACGGAGGGAGCTTTAAGGAACCGAGATGCGAGAATATTTGGCTCTTCATTCTCTGCTGTCTAAGTAAAGAGTTTTGAATTGAGGAAGCTTTAAGGAACCGAAAGGGGAGAATATTTGGCTCTTCATTCTCTGCAGTCTGATGTAAAGGGTTTAGAACTGAGAGAGCTTTAAGGAACCAAGAGGGGTGTATATTTGGCTCTTCATACTCTGCAGTCTAAAGTAAAGAGTTTTGAACCGAGGAAGCTTTAAGCAACCGGGAATATTTGGCTCTTCATTCTCTTCCGTCTAAAGTAAAGAGTTTTGAACTGAGGGAGTCTTAAGCAACCAAGAATGTTTCGCACTTTATTCTCTGCAGTCTAAAGTAAAGAGTTTTGAACTCAGGGAGCTTTAAGGAACTGAGAATGTTTGGCACTTCATTCTCTGCAGTCTAAAGTAAAGAGTTTTGAATTGAGGGAGCTTTAAGCAACCGAGAATATTTGGCTCTTTATTTTCTGCAGTGTAAAGTAAAGAGTTTTGAACTGAGGGAGCTTTAAGGAACCGAGAGGCGAGAATATTTGGCTCTTCAATCTCTGCAGTCCAAAGTAAAGAGTTTAGAAGTGAGGGAGCTTTAAGGAACCGAGAATATTTGGCTCTTCATTCTCTGCTGTCTAAGTAAAGAGTTTTGAATTGAGGAAGCTTTAAGGAACCGAAAGGGGAGAATATTTGGCTCTTCATTCTCTGCAGTCTGATGTAAAGCGTTTAGAACTGAGAGAGCTTTGAGGAACCAAGAGGGGCGAATATTTGGCTCTTCATTCTCTGCAGTCCAAAGTAAAGAGTTTTGAACTGAGGGAGCTTTAAGCAACCGAGAATATTTGGCTCTTCATTCTCTGTTGTTGAAAGTAAAGAGTTTTGAACTGAGGGAGCTTTAAGCAACAGATAATATTTTTATCTCTTCATTCTCTGCAGTCTACAGTAAAGAGTTTTGAACTGAGGGAGCTTTAAGGAACTAAGAATGTTTGGCACTTCATTCTCTGCAGTCTAAAGTAAAGAGTTTTGAATTGAGGGAGCTTTAAGCAACCGAGAATATTTGGCTCTTCATTCTCTGCAGTGTAAAGTAAAGAGTTTTGAACTGAGGGAGCTTTAAGGAACCGAGAGGCGAGAACATTTGGCTCTTCAATCTCTGCAGTCCAAAGTAAAGAGTTTAGAAGTGAGGGAGCTTTAAGGAACCGAGAATATTTGGCTATTCATTCTCTGGAGTCTAAAGTAAAGAGTTTTGAACGGAGGGAGCTTTAAGGAACCGAGATGCGAGAATATTTGGCTCTTCATTCTCTGCAGTCTAAGTAAAGAGTTTTTAATTGAGGAATCTTTAAGGAACCGAAAGGGGAGAATATTTGGCTCTTCATTCTCTGCAGTCTGATGTAAAGGGTTTAGAACTGAGAGAGCTTTAAGGAACCAAGAGGGGTGTATATTTGGCTCTTCATTCTCTGCAGTCCAAAGTAAAGAGTTTTGAACTGAGGAAGCTTTAAGCAACCGATAATATTTGGCTCTTCATTCTCTTCCGTCTAAAGTAAAGAGTTTTGAACTGAGGGAGCTTTAAGCAACAGATAATATTTTTATCTCTTCATTCTCTGCAGTCTAAAGTAAAGAGTTTTGAACTGATTGAGCTAAAAGCAACCGAGAATATTTGGCCCTTAGTCCAAAGTAGTGTGTCTTGAACTGAGGGGCTTTAAGTAATGGAGTTCATATTTGGTTTTCCCTTTTTTTTTACAGTCGAAAGTAGAGAATTGGCGGGCTTTGAATTGAGGCAGATTGGCCTTGTTGAAGAGTTGTGAATGCAGGCAGTTGAGGTTATACTTGTACATGGCTTCCTGTTGCACACACCCCCACCTAATAATTTAAAGCGAAATTGCTCCACTACAAACTATGCTCACCAATAATTCACAGCTTGTGAAACCCATGGTAGTATGTGTTGTGTGCGTAATTATGAGCATGGAAAACACCGCACGTATGAAATGCGAGACACCCGGTAATAACAGAGTACAACCGCCGGACAGGCAGCGATCAACACACTCAGCCACTCGGTGACAAGCTGGAAACAAATATCCCTTCTGCATGCAAGCCGGCACTCCATCATAAATTTCTCTTGACATCCATGCAAGGTAATGCGTTGCAAATTGCCACTCATTTGGTTGTTACGCACAGGTAAAGCGTTTCTAAGTGGAGGAGTGCAGTTCGAACACTGTTCGTGCCATCACTTGTGTGCTCAGCTGTGTACGCTGTTAGCAGTGATTGCAGCTCGTCTTTCAAGTTTGAACCTGCCCAACAAGTTTTGTACAAGTTTATTTTTTGGTACTTTTTGTGTGGAGGCCAGAGTGTGCATGTCCTGTCATGCAAAAAGCAGTTCAAGTTCGCACTTAGTCGTGTAATTTCCAACATATACTTTGCTGGATATGAGTTAGTTGTTGTTATTACCTGTTGTTGACCGACTGTCAGGAGTGGTAATGCGATTGAAGATGAATGTTATTTATTTGTGGGTTTTTTAATGTTGCTGAATAGTGGTTTCAGATTTTCTGGGTGCGAGTAGGCCACCATTTTCAAAGAAAAAAAATGATGGCCTATATTTTCTCATTATAATTTTATCGCGAAAGTTGCCTATTATATTTAACACGACTTTATTTTGGAAGCCCATCCCTGTCGCCGCCAATGCTGCTGGAGTCAACGACAGGAAAGAAGAAAAGATACATAAAAAGAAATGGACTATAGAATTGAGTCTGTGTTGTTTCGGTAAATGACTGCTAAGATGCGTTCAGAGGGATAGTACACCCAACGGCAAAAGAAACAGTAGACAAGTTGTCCACCACCATTTTCATTCGATCTGTATTACATAATGTGATGACAATGAATTGAAATAATGACGTCAGTAAGCAGCGAACAATGCCTGCTTCGAACCAACATAGTTTCATTCCTTAAAACGACACAGGACGTAGAATAAAAAAGTAATGAAAGTACTGGTGGACAATTTGCCTACCATTATCTTTGCCGTTAACTGTACACCACCATTGAATGGCACAATTGAAAAAAACTGCAAATTATGGGAGAGAAATTAGCATCCGAGGTGCAATATTCACTCTATAAGAGTCCCGCACCATAGCCGTACGGACATAGGCGTCGTCAGGCTTTGAGCTCTGACTACGTAACGCGCGGAGGTTCGACTTTCCTGGGGGAAGCGTAACAACTTTTCTCCTGAGATTCCGGCCTGTGTATGGGACCGGTGGCAACCCATATCATGAGGAAATTTGGGAGCTACGAATGAGTAGCGTTACCCAGTCATAAAACCTACAACGACGACTGGGGGTTTGTCGTGCTGACCACACGTCACCCCGTAACTGGTTGGATTATCTCCCACCTCTGATGAGGCATGTGGGACTGAGGCAAGACCATCTTGAGGTTCAGGCCACAGCGCTCAGTGAAGACGTCATCATCTGGAGGCGATTGTCTTAACGCTGTAAACCCCTTGTCGTAATTTTACCGTAGAGAATTTATTTATTTTATGAAGTTAAATTTTGACATTTACCCTCCCGACGAATATAGTTAGAAGAAAAATTATAATATTGAATATTTACACCAAAAGTTTCATTCAGGAAGTCACTCTGACCACCAAAAAAATTCCTACCATAGCACAAAGAAAAAGTTGAAAACCGTTAGAAACGTCCTCGCGGAAAAATTTAAACATTGTACCTAGGTATATCTTTGAAAAATATTATCGGAAATATTTGTCAGCTACAGTAAAACTCGTATGAACTTTTGTATGTAAAATCAATTGATTAAATCAAAACCCCCATGTTAGGTTGACTGCAAACTTTCCAAGTTACCTAATCAAGTAAATTGTCTTTAACTTTGCCCAAAATTAATTAACCAGAGAATGCAGATATTCTGTGTAGCTACACAATCTCAATACAAAAACTTAATTTCTATAACCTTTCAGCAAAAGCGAAAGAAATTTGTACAAGGGCAGTGTTACATTTCTGTGAATAAAGACTAAACCTAAATCATTTGTCACAAGCTTCACAAAGACAGAAAATAAAAAGCAGTTCATATGAAACAGTTTTATAAAATTTAATACATTTGTAGTTCATATTAACATAGCTAGGTAACAAAATGCTTTCTGAATTGAAAACATTTGTATTTCAAACATAAGTAATATACTCGTGGATAGTTTTACACACGAATATTTCATCGAAGTTCTTGTTACACATCGCACCCTTGTATTTGAATGCACAACATATCTTCCATTAGCCTCTGATTAACATAAAAAAGCATAAAGCGGGATAAAATAAGAATGTAAATGTACACTATCAACTTTGCCCTGTTGTATAGCTTTCTTTCATTAAGCATATTTTGAAACTGAAAATTTGTGTAAATAATATGAATGTTTTATCAAATGCTTGCATAAAATTTGCAGTAACGTACTGCTTTGGTAGACACGAACGTAATATTTTAAACGTTGACTAAATCTTGAAACAAATTAATTTGCAATCATCAGTAATAATCTTAACGTTAACAAACGTTTGTAATTCAGGGTAAATTATTTGATATTTCTAAAAAAATTGTTGACAAGAGATAGAACATGACCACATTTAAGAGTATATTAGATGCCTATTCCGTACACATGAAATGTTTCCATCATGAACTATTACTCTTATTTATTTATGAGTATAAAACCTTTGTTACTTAACTTACTATATATTTTCATAGGGACCAAATCACATGGAATTGCCCTAAACATTTCTCATTTTCAGCAACATCTTGAAGAAATGTGAACGTTACTCTTACCTTTTTCATCATAATTGCCTCGGCAATTGAGCACACAACACTTATACGCCATACCTCTTGCACATTTAAGCATATTTATACGTCGTGTAAACTCGATTACAGTTCTTAAATTTGCATTCCCATTCCATATTCAATAAAAAGGTCCAACATTGATTCCGAAGAAGCAAATCAAACATGGCGGCTATCTTGACTTCAGTTGATGACGCTTTGTCACGTGCCCGGAGCAAGCCATGAGGCTTTCAGATAGAGAAGGTAATGACTGAGGTCTGCAGTCGGTAGGTAGGCACTGGCCTGTTGCGTCACGGTTAAACGTTAATATATATATATATATATATATATATATATATATATGTATGTATGTATGTATGTGTATGTATGTATGTATGTATGTATATATATATATATATATATATATATATATATGCTATATATGCGTTTATGTGTGTGTGTTTACGTACGCATAGGTATCTGTGTACGTATGAGATACCAAGGAAGACATAAACCAAAATTGACTAGTTTCCTTACTTGGTTTATTTTACTTCGCTTCTCTGCCACTTTTGGCTAATCGTGAAGGTGAGGGAGTGACAAAGGATGTACATTCGACAAGAACATCCATGTCCAGGAGGGATTCGAACCCAGGACCCTTGGCGTCATAGCGCGCTGTGCTAACCGCTCCGCCACGGCAAGAAGGGTTACAATTAAACATCCGGTCCAAAATTCTGTCTTCCATTTCCCAGACGTTAAAAGAAACACGAGATGAGCATTGGAGCATCCTTCTGTCTTCTCACGCTGTTTCCTTTGACCAAGACCTTTCAATAACAAGTTGACCTTAACGGTGACTCAGACTCCTTAAGTTGAGCCATCCTTACCCACAGTTCTCCATGACCTCCAAGAGATGTCGCGAGAAAAGTGGTCAGTTAAATGCAACAGCTGCCGATATCCATAAATTTTAACAGCCTCCCTGCTACATAATACAATGTTTGCTTAACGTTTAGTGATGCATTAGCTGAGAGCATTGTACAGCGATGGCTCAAATCGAGATTAAACACAATTTCGTTTTGTTTCTCTCGATTATACCTTGGTCTGGCCTTGTGAAATGTATAGAAGATTAATAGCAATGCTATTTCGCAATCCTGTTTGATTATTTAAGTCCACTTTATGAACTGCTAGGCTAATCGAGACTGGAGCTACATTATAAAATAGTTGTACCCTTGTAACCTCAGTACTGACGCACACATAATAGTTTTCATATTAATCTGATTTATTCTTATTTTACGTAGCTTTTTTGCTTCTTTATTCAAATCTTGAATATGAGGATTAAATTGGTGGTCAGGCAAAATTGATGGAACACCCTCAAACCCATATGCAGGTCAGGGATCAAACCTGCAACTTTTATTGGCGAGTTCGTGTGTGTATTACTCATTTCGTTGACCGTATATAAAAATGGATGTATGTGTGTGTATATGTTTGTTCCGGCATAACTCTGGAACGCTTGGAGCAATTTCAACCAAATGTGGTACACATATGACTTACAAACTGGAAATAAACACTGTGGGGGTTAGAAACCCTTGGCACCCCGAAAGCGACCGATATTAGTGTGGAATCCATAGCTTTCGCGGTTGCTAAGATGAATAGTGACACTCCCAATGCCGTTCAATTTATTTATTCTTGCTCCTGGAGGTGAAACTAAAAATGTTGTTTATAATCAAGTTTTGAGTACATTAACATTATAGTGAATTTGTAAAAGATTTTACTTTATAATTTGTATACTGTACTTATAATTTTAAATACCTGTAAATAAAATTAGTTGCATTTTACACTATAGTTAGAATTCATTATTTTCCTGTCTAATAGAAGATTGGATAAATAAATATCCGGACAACGCCAGGTAATCAGCTAGTTATTAAATAAGAATGTGTGGTTCCCTTCGTACGCTTATTACGGAAAACACATTTTAGTACACGGTAACTTCTCTATAACGGACACCAATATGTGTTATTTTCGAAACTCCGAAAAAAATTTACAATACTATAAAAACTCGGTTTGCCCAACAAAATATTTTATGTATTTAAATTCTTGGAATTTCCTGTAATTTAAAGGAACAAAATTTATCATGCTTGTAATTTTCCAGATTCTTTTTTAATGAACGTACAATTTTGTAACATATATCTCCAAAAACGGTATGCGGGTGGTTGGCACAGCACACTATGATGCCAGGGGTCCCAGGTTTGGTCATGAGTGTTCATTATGAGTGTACCTTCAACAATTTCATCGTATCATCGCTCATCCTCATCGTAGCGATTAGTCAAAAGTGGAAGAATAGCTACGTAAAATAAATCTACGATTGGCTACCGTTTAAGCGTGAAATGCCCGGCACCAAATCACCTAAACTTCTGTCCGTAAACAATAGTTTTTGCCCATTATTGTAAGATCGTTATTGTTATTTTTCACGATTGTCCCTTGTTCGGAAGTTTTAAATAGGTGCTGGGGAAACATTTTCAATATCCGCATCCTTTATTGAGATTGTCCGCTATTAAGAAGACATGTCTTCATGATTTCTGCCAGGGAATTATCAGGTTGATGCAAAAATAATGGCCGAATTGTTTCGCTGTACGTTTTGCAAATAATATTTCCTAATATATCTCGTTGATTACATTGCATGTTACATATCATTTTAAAGCTTATTTATTTCTCAATCTATCTGCCTTAAAATTATTTTCCTAACGCTTGATTTACCTCGATTCTAGACTATTTACAATGACGCTGTCAATGCAAGAAATGCTCATCGTTTTGCTTCATGAGTTCAAACTTGGTCGCAGACCAGAGGAAGCAACTCGAAATATCACTAAAGCGTGAGGTGGAGGAAGTGTTTTTTATTATACAGAGCGTAGGTGGTTCGAAAAATTCCGTTCCGACCATATGCGTCTCGAAGATGAGGAGAGCCGGCCCCCGTGGCGGAGTGGTTAGCAGATCGCGCTACGACGGGGTCTCGGGTCCTGGCCTGGGCATGGATGTTTGCGAGTGTCCATTTATTAATTTCATCGTGTCATCACTCTTCCCCATCTTAGCAGATTAGCCAAAAGTGTCACAAAAAACGAAGTAAAATAAATCAAATCAAATTCGAAGATGATGGGTGTCCATTGGAAGTTCACAACAAACAAATGAAGGCGATAATTGAAGCTGACCCGCTCAAAAGAACAGAAGAGGTCAGAAGAAGAACAAAAATAGTCATTTTAAAGTATGCTCTGTGTTCCTTTTTCTCAACAATAAAGTTCAATTTCTCGAACGCATTGTGACGTGCGACGAAAAATGTATCCTATAAGACAATCGACGACGTTCAGCACAATGGTTGGAACACGACGAAACTCCTAAACACTCCCCAAAGCCGATATTGCATCAAAAGAAGGTCATGGTGACTGTTTGGTGATCTGCTGCGGCTGCCATCCACTACAATCTTCTGAATCTCTGCGAAACCATCACAGAATTGTCAAGAAATCTATTAAATGCACCAGAAAATTCAATGTCAGAGTCAGTTAATGGTCAACAGAAAGGGCCCAATCCCTGAGCACGACAACGCTGGACCGCACGTCACGCAACCAACCCTGCAGAAGCAGAACGAATTGGGCTATGAAACTCTGCTTCACCCACCATACTCACCGGACCTCTCGCTAACCGACTTCCACTTCTTCAACCATCTCGACAACGTCCTACGACAGAAACGCATCAACAACCAGGATGCTGCCGAAAACGCATTACGAGAGTTCGTCGACTTCAGAAGCCCGGAAATTTATGCTACCGGAAAAGAACTGACTTATTTCTCATTTGCAAAAGTGTGCTGATTATAATGGTTTTTATTTTCATTAATCACAGTAACTTTGGCCAAGCTATAGCATTTCAAAGTTGTTCAAAATCGGCCATTATTTTTGCATCAACCTTAATAATTAAGAAGTGTCAGTTATTCAGATGTGTCCTTTAGGAGAAGTTTTATTGTAGTTAGTCCTGCTCAAATCGGAAATTCAGTCACGATCAGCCTATGAGAACATAAAAGATTACGGTGGAGAAATGCATTAATAGCATAGTTGAACTTCCGGTTACTGTTCAGCATGCATTACTGTATACACAGTGGGGAAATAGATTCAATGTAAAAATTCATATGATGGTTCCACCCCTCTCCGTACTTTAGATGATTTTTCTAGTGATTTCGTTTATAGCTGTCCTTTCCCTTCTCCCCTTATGTGTGGAAAGATGAAATAAAAGGGGAGAAGAAGATGGAGGAGGGAAGGGAAGGAAAATCAGTTCTGCAAATCGAATTTCGGGGTCCACCTCCAGTTATTAAGTTATTCTCGTATCGTTATTTGACGTGGCGGGAGACGCGGGGAATCCATAAAGGGACTCCCTTGGGAATAAAAACGTTGCGTGCGAGGGGGAAAAAATTTGAGGAAAGATGGGAGGGAGAATTAAGTGAGGCAGGTGTTCACAAAGCCACGAGCTGCATTGTTGCGGACTGAACGTGGGAGACTTCGGGATGGAGTCCTCGTCTTGTAAAGAGGAACATTATGGGCATGGCGGGTGTCTTGAAAGGATCCAAATTAAGTTTTTAATTTTGTTGCTTATTGCGCTGTGGCATGCGATGACAGCTGGGTCTGGTTCTTTTCTGCTGCGAAGATTTTATTTATTGCATTCAGCAAGGAGGTTGCGTTCTTGTCGATTCTTTAATAGCCGGTGGTCTCGATAAGGCCTGGGATTGCTTTTGTTACATATATACACGGTTACCTTCAGCATGATGGTGCAACGTCCCACACATCTAATGCAAGCAGCAGGAAAGTTGAAATTTATTCGGGGGCAGATTATTTTCGAAAAACATCTGTGGCCACCAAGGTCACAAGACCTGACGCACCTTATTTCTTCCTGTGCGGTTTAAAGCCGGCTTCCGTGACTGAGTAGTTAGCACAGCGCATTACAATGTCAGGGATCCCAGTATCGAATCCCGGTCTGGGCATGGTTATTCTTTGTGAGTGTCCCTTCATCAATTGTATCCTATCATCACTCACCGTCAGCTTCGCGATAGCCAAAAGTGGCAGAAAAGCGAAGTACAAGAGACCCAATCAATCGTGAGAGGTCTACCAAAGTGCCGTGTGTTCGATATTTACAATTGACACCCTCATAGACGTTTGAGTTTTGAGTTTTTTAGTCCACTTTCTGCACAGATAGGCTAACCGTGGCTGGACGCGAATCACTATGTGCCTCCACCGAGTATCGAACCCGGGACTCCTTGATTACAAGGCGACGACATTACCACATGACGACTGGGCGGATGAAGACGCGATACGGCGGCAGGTTGCCGCCATTATCTTTCTCATATTATCACATGACGTCTACAATTTGCAGACTCGCTTCCAAAGTGCGTTAATGGTCTAGGCAGACCTTATTTTGTAACGTAGAAGGTTTGCACACTCACCAGCAATAAAAATACCACACCTAGATCCTGAAATACTTACTTCCCTGCTTGACGTTTTGTGTGTTGCCTAACTCCACGACGGTGATTGAACGTCAATAGAAAATCTTCAATGGCAAGTAAGGCCACCGCCGTGGAGTTAGGCAACACGCAGGGAAGCAAGTATTGCCGGTGACTGTACACAAAGCCATTAAGGTACAGAGCGAGAGAGCGAAAAATACCCATACAGCAACTAGAACTTGCAACCACCAGCCGTTGTAATCTCCGTATTCATTCCAACAAGTTGAGACTTCGCTCCCATGGCGATATCCTTAGAAGACGCGACCCGCGCTACACGGGCGCATTCAGGGGAAGACTAACTTGAGGTCGCTATTCACAGTGTACCGTAAGCCGTGCCTCTTAGGGGAAGCAATAGTATCTCGTTTGCAGGATTTATGCCCGTATTGAATGGGACGATGCCTGCCACAGGGGAGAGGTAGCATCCTTCATCTTGTCGTGATGGAAGAGAAATGGCAACACCAAGGCTGGATTAAGTAAATTGCCACGTTGAATTCAAAAGGCTAATACGCGAACAGAGAACGCGGTAATTCCACAACAAGATCCCTTTCACCTCCTGCCTTCGGGATTTATTGATTAGTGACCAGGATACGGATGAAAGGAAGCATGAAGGGAAGATAGAAGACAAAGGAAACTGGCGAGAGGGAGAGAGATAGAGAAGGGCGCATCCTTTATTCGCTCCGTAATGGTATTTCGAATCCATTCTGCCGTGGCAAAGGGTTGTTCGTTTTCAAGCAAATTGCTCATTCTGGCGTGGTGCTTGTGTTTGTGTACAGTTGAGACATAAGAGTGTGCTTCATTTCGTAAGCCCTACGAGGGAAGTGTGCGGTTTTATTAAATGTAAAAGAGAACCCAACTATTATTTTACACACATGCCGAAGACTTTTTCTGTGCATATATTTCTGAGCGTTACTCAACTGCTGTTATTGGTTTGCAATTCAGAGTAAAAACTGTTTCTTTAACATTGTTTCGCCAATAAGTAGATCTATATTTTTTTTTCTGGGAGGGGCTAAGGGTATACTAAGGATATGGTAAGATGTAACACTGGAAATGACGGGCCCCCATGGTTAGCACATCGCGCTACGACGTCAGGGGTCCCGGGTTCGAATCCCGGCCAAGGCGTAGATGTTCGTAAGTGTCCATTCATCAATTTCATCATGTCATCACTCATCCCCATCTTCGCAAATTAGGCAAAAGTGGCACAAAAAGCGAAGTAAAATAAGGCAAATCAATCAATCAATCAGTAACACTGGATATGGATTTCTCGACATGTTTGTGTGTTTGTGTACATATGTGTAATATATAGTTACATCAAGTCAATTACAAGAGTTCCCTTTAGGTTCAGCTTGTGACAGATAAACCAATCTGACCTTTGAAGTGACTTACGAAACACTGCACAATGTCACCCCACCAGGAAACGAACCCAGAACCCTTTGATTATAAGATAATGAGATTAGTAGATTCTTATGAAATAGTAGTATTTCTACGATAATGAGAGAAAGAAAGAGAGAAGCTGGAGAATTTATTTCCACAGGCGAAACTGTCAAAATATGGAAAATATTTTACTCTTACTATGTGTCTATCATTAACGTCATTGCCTTGTAACCAACAGGCCCCGGATTCGATTTTAGGTGACGAGTTATAGTAAATATATTTGTGCCAAACTTTTTTTTTATTCTTGTTCTACATAGAAAGAGATTGCTCGAACGTATTGTATTCGTTGCCTATCAGTATTTTTAATAATTGTTAGTAATCTGATTTTGGAGGAGCATGTGGCCCCGTGCCCCTCCCGCTAAATCCGCCAATATTACATTGACGTTTAATACGTGACATAAGTTAATAAGCGCGTTAAGGTTAGTTTGGAGCATTCAAAAAATTCAAAAAACCTCATCATATTCCATCATCCGAAAAATTACATCTGCTTAGAGTTTCTTCTAGAGCATTCACGTGGTTATAAGTGTGGTTTTCTTTCACAGTAGTACGTATAATAGGCCTCTAGACAACAGCGAAAACGAACCACAAGACGATTCACGTAAATCCTCTAGAAGGAATTCTGAGCATACACACAGACAACTAAATGCATCATATCCATTGATGCACTAGAATGCATCGAGATGCAATAAAGTGTATTTTGTAGCTTCTTCAAAGCATCAGATTCACATTTGATGTATTTTGGTGCATTTTTGTATGTCGTGAAAGAAACGCCAAAGTGCATCATTTGATTCAAGTGAGGATTTAATTCAGTCGAGATGCACTTCAATGCATCAGTTGATGTTCCTTGATGCACCTTCCTGCGTCTTTTTGGATGATGCACTTAAACGTTTGGTCTGAGCTACAGAGTTTATGTAGCTCAGACGAAACGTTTAAGTGCATCATCAAAAAGATGCACTCTGGTGCATCAAAACTCATCAAGGTTCATCAAAACGCATCAGCTGATGCATTAAAGTGCATCTCGACTGAAATAAATCCTCATTTGAATCAAATGATGCACTTTGGTGTTTCTTTCACGACATACAAAAATGCACCAAAATGCATCAAATGTGAATGTGATTCTTTGAAGAAGCTACAAAATACACTTTATTGCATCTCGATGCATTCTAGTTCATTCAATCGATATTATGCATTTAGTTCTCTGGGTGTATGTATTTTTTCAGATTTTGCAATATCATAAGTTTTTCGAAATGATAAGATTTACTTGTGAAGTTCCCCGGGTTCCAATCCAGATTTTCCTGCACAAGAATGCTCTTCGTTCGTATCCCTGCATTAATTTAATCATTACCATTTCGTGATTAGCCATTGTGGCAGAAAGCGACTCCAAGAAACAAGATTAAAAAGTTACTTTCCTTGCCTTTCCGTCGTCACCTTGCAACTAAGTGGTTCCGGGTTCAATATCCAGTGGAGACGCAGTCTCGATTAGTCTATCTGTTCGTAAATTGAACTTGAAAATTCAAACTCCCAGTCACTTAGTGTGCTGTAGTGGAAGTCATGCAAAAAGTGGCGTTACATATTTCAGTAACCTCTGTTCTTTTTTCATACATACTAATTATTTGGTATATGAGACTTAGATGGGCAGGTCATTTGACACAAATGGGAAAGGAAGAACAATGTATAGGATTCTTGTTGGGAAGCCTGATGGTAAGCGACCTGTAGGAAGGCCAAGACGAAGATGGAGGGATAACGTTGAGATGGACCTAAAGGAAATCGGTAAGGATGGAAAAGATTGCATTAATCTTGCCCAGGATAGGGACAGATGGAAGGCTTCTGTTGCTGTAGTCATAAACCTTTGGGTTTAAGAAGACTAGAGAGTGTGTGAGTTAGGTATATACTAATAGTTTCCAAGTCTAGAAATGCACGAAAAAATCAAACTATCTAAATGACTTGGATGCTCACAAATACAGTACTAGTAAAATGCCTACTTAAAGGACTATTTTATACAGGTATTCAGTTGCATAATTTGTAGGCCTATCTAAAGTCAATTTTGAATACGGACTGATTCAGTGGCGTGCGTGGACAAAGGTAAATGTTGTAGACATTCTTGTATTTTGCCATTTTTACCTGCATTTGATCTAGAGAATGCTGAGGTTGTGGCCCTCATCAACCCCTCCTCGGGCACGCCACTGAGTGCATAGGATTACAGTAATTTTTAAGAACTCCGCCATCGTCAGCCGTTCGAGAGAAATTCTTCGACAGCGCTCTCGGAAACACCTCCAAAGTACCGGAAACCTAGAGGCAAGGACATGTGTGAGCGTTACCTTCTCTCTTCAAATGTCCGCGTGAGGTTCGTAGTTCAGACATGACTGTTTTATTGTCGCTTTTTTACGAGTGTAGAAGGCGGTGTTTCCTTTGTTCTTGCCGCTTTCCTCCCAACCCCCGCAAGGTGAAATTCAATTCCAAAAGGACGTCAAGAGTGTGATCCAGGATCGGACCGGAGGGAACTGCGGCGTTATTGTTACGATTACTGCCTTGACCCCGGGTTTGGTCAGCCCCCCCTCCCCCTCCCCCATGTCAGCGAACGACTCCGATAACGGAAGGATATATGGTGCCGAGATGTCGTAAAAGTAGGAAAGCGTTTTTAGAGCTGTGCTTAATACGAAGCGGATTTCTTGTTTACCGTCAGCAAAAACACACCACGTCAACACACTATAAGATACAGGAGCTTCAGAAAGTTCTCTCTTATGTTTTACCGGAGTATACAATACATAGGCGAATATATGGAAAGTATTCCAAAGCAGTCATGTCTAGCATTGATGCATTTGTTTGGCTGGCTAATCAGACTGGGGATTCCACACTCGCGGCTGTGTGTAACCTCCCCCTTCGCACCAGTGTCCGACCAAAATCTGATACATTTTAGCTGTTGGAGCACGGTCTGGCGTGTAGGGAGGGTGTGCAAGCTTCACTTGCCAAGCCCGTGCACTTTGGTTATAAGATTTCTAAATTTGATGAAAAGAGTCTACACAATGTCTCGGGAATCTGTGGAGCAAAGCCGTACAAAACGGTAGAGTAGAGGAACAAGTAAAGCAGTGCGCTCTGCTGCAAACGGCTGATAGCTGCAGCTACATTCTCGCCTTCATGCACCCACTTCCATTCCACGCGTTCATTGGTCGTGCCCTCTCGAGCCTTCCTTGGGCAGGGAACTTGTTTTCGTTCACTTGTTCCAGAGATTCCCCTGACAGCGTGTACTAGTTCTGTAACTTAGCGATGCAAACTTGCAAAATTTTCTACATTTGCGTACTAGATCCTTGGAGTGGTTGAATCATTAATTTCCTGACCTAATTCAGTTTTCAAGGTTGTCCGAAAATTAGAATGTCATTTGGAACGGTAGTAAATATTAGTAGTTTCTAAAGTTACATACTTGTACAATTTGACAAATTGATGTACATGTTTTGCTATGTAGCTGGGTTTCATGTGACGTCAGGATTCGAGTAGCCGCAATGTTTGCGGCCAATTTTGTTTGTTGTGTGCAAGGAAATAACGTGAGTTTCTGCTCAGGTTCAAAACTCTCGCTGGGCGCTTGAATACCGTATGTTTACATATCGGCTTCTCGAAGCCAAAATTCAACAGTCTGTGACGTAGGTGAAACACACCTGTATGCATCCATTAATTGACAGAGATCTCCCACAACTTTCCTTAATTTTGTGAACCCAATTAATATATGTGCTTTTGACTTGCTCCGGGAACTTTATAGTACAGGTTCTTGGTCGCAAGCAAAGGGTGACAACACCAATTACATTATTTGACGTCACAGTCACTGTGATTCATGAACCGTAGTAACCCACATCCAACAGTATCAGTTTACACGCAGGAACCTGTTCCTTCTGGGATATCACTCTCGCGCTGACCCTTGACATGCTGCAGAGGGTAAGTCAATGAGTGTCGTCACCAAAGGGACTCGTCTCGAGACGTTGCTGCCTCCTTGACTTCTGATCCTTTCCCCACACTCGCGGCGTAAGGTTTCTCCGGCAAGGGTTCCGAAAGTTTAATGATTTCGCAATTTCTATGGGAGTATTAGGGAGTGTGCAAGTAAGTTTGAGGGTTGGAGAAACTTATTAGCACAGCCAAAAGCTTCACTAAGTATTAATTGAAGGGTCCTCTCCGATGGCATCGCCGCCTTGTAATGAAGGGGTCGCAGTTTCAATCTCCGGTGGAAGGACATAGCGTTTCGGATTCCACTTTAAACTGTAGAACCAGTTCCGATTAGCGTTGCTGTGCATAAACTGGATTCAATGCGAAAAGTCAACAAGTATTAACCGGAGAAAATGTCATTTGATTTGATTTTTGTTATTTACCGTCGCTTTTCCGCCACTTTTAGCTAACCGCGACGATGAGGCTGAGCGATTTGATAAAATCGATGAAGCGACACTCGCAGAGAACAACCATGCCCAAAACGGGATTCGAACCTGGGATCTCTTCTGTCTTAGTGCGCTGTGCTAACCAAAAATTGTGAATTGAAAATTAGTTTTCCGAGAGGCCATTTTTGGTTTACGGTCTCGGACACGGATTTTTACGCGAGGCTGGAAGGGATTTCGTGCTTGACAGCAAATGTCACGTGATCAGCTGTTGGAACGTTGATTTAATGCTAAGAGCCCTAAGCCTGACCCGCTCAACTTAACATGCATTTAGGGACGTGGCAGAAGCAGGAGTACACATAAATGAAAGTAAACGAATGACCGCTTGCAATGATAGATATTTTACGTGTATATTGAGGCATATAGAAGGGGGAAATGCTTCTCCACTAGACATGCAGTAAGTAATTCCCTAAGTCGATTCGTGTAAGGCATGAATAGAAATCGCACGCTGTTAAAAGTACGTGTATGCAATGATTAATTTGGAATTAAACATTTAGAACTTGAGCCGTTGTACCATCTTAACCTGTTCCCATCATACGTCTGCGATAAAGCGGTTTCCACATCCACTTTACCCCGATCGTTTTATTTCCGATCGCAAAACGTGCGATGGGTTTCACGGTTCCTGATGGTTTATAGCCAAGGCGTACTTGTTTACTGAGAGGGGAGAAGGGAGGACATGCCCTTTACTGTGCGACAGGTAATTGACAGCATAAATCGCAATTAACGACCGTGTCCTTGGTGGCTGTATCGCTGTATCGACTTCTTCGAAGCAATTGTTGATTGCTGTTTTTACGGTCCATAAAAGGCAAAAGAGGATGAGCTTCGGCAGGGACGTTTTTTTTAAACGTAGCTATAAGTGGGGTGGGGGGTTGCATTCAATCAGGAAGTATATAGGCGGAAAATTCAAGTTCCGGAGTGCTGGTCCTCAAATAGCCATTATTCTGAACCGTAATGCAGGTCGCTCCCACGTAAAAGCAGTGTACCGTTGTGGTGATGCATATAACCCCGTCGCAAAAACCCTTTACACGCCCTTAAGCCCTGTCCTTGGGTAATGGTTGGCAATGCGTTCTGGTTAGGGAGTAAGTGAGATTTGACAACACGGTGTATTCGCGGGATAAAACTTGTGATTTATCGTCACTCTTACCTTTCATAGCACTGACGAGGCTGTTGATGTCTTGGTAAACACTTTTGTTGCGGTAATACCGGCCTTGACCTTTGGTACACGTGTTCATTCCTAAAACTGGGTTGAAACTGCACCCTGCCTCGGGAATCTGTGGAGCAAGGCAGCACATAACGGCAGAAAAGAGGAGAGAGCGAGTAGAGTAGGGGAGCATAGCAGTGCGCTCAGCTACACACTGCTGGTAGCTCCATCCGCGTTTTCTCCTCCATGCACTCACTTCCTCTCACACGAGTTCATTGGTCGAGCCCTCTCGAGCCACTACTTGCGCAGATACACGTTTTCGTTCGCTTGTTTCTGGGACAGCGTGTAGATATATTGGATTCAAATATGGCGGTAAGCAAACTACACCTGCCGTCTTTTATGTTTTAATATAATCGTAATACGTAGTGCTCTACCAGATTATTGAAATTTTCGCGGGGGTTTTCTATTTCCGGATTAGCTCCCCTCCCCCCACAGTTCCACTCACTGAATACGGACTTCATCACTGATTAACCGACATAGCCATACAGTGAACATAAACTTTTAGCGTTACAAAAGAATTTTGTCAGTTACAATTTGGTTCCATCAAATTCGTGGATGCATTTCTCCCAAAGCGTGGAACTGCACCACACCACCGCTTTTCTCCCACCCAACCGTCACGCCTTCTTACCGCAGCAACCAGGCTTTTAGGCGCGCACTGCACGGTTGCATACGTTACGTCCATCTTTTATGCGTAATCACCTGAGCACGGTTTACGCACGATCGCCGCCCAAAACTGCCGCGTTACGCAAGCGATACGCCTCGTTAGGGAGTGTGTGGGAGGGGGTTTGTGGGCGGGTTAGCCGCTGACGACTGTCAAACGGGTGAGTTTCGGTGGCTGTTTTCCAGCGCGTACGCGTATTTGCGTACGGCGGGCAGAAGTTTTGGCTGCGTGCAAAATTTCCCCAGGGCTGTTTTCACGGTTCAAAACCTCCAGTGTTTCCTCTCAAATATTTGCTCAAAGGGAGGAGAGAGGATCGGAAGTGGGACACGCAGCGAGAATTGATATCTGTTGATGCATGCGTGGGGCCACGCACTATTTAATCCCTCTTTTCCGCACGTTTGATATTTAAATTGGGCGCTACCCCTTCCGTTGCTAGCAAGGCAGCTTCCAATGAAGCATGATTTATTAAGTAAAAGGCTTTGGTGGAGAGGGAGAAGTGCATTATAACTTCAGTGTGCATTCTTACCGACCTCCGTGGCGTAGTGGTTAGCACAGTGCGCTACGACGGCAGGGGTCCCAGATTCGAATACCGGCCTGGGCATTGGTGTTCTTTGTGAGAGCCCCTTCATCAATTTTGTCGTCACGATTAGCCAAAAGTATCAAAAACCAGGCCGTGTGTATTCTCAAAATGCATCGAAAAACCGGTAAGGTATTCCAAAATCTGAAAAAAATTCATCTGCTTAGAATTCCTTCTAGAGCATTCACGTGAATTTTCGTGTGATTTGCTTTCGTTGTTGTCTAGATATTCTCAATAGTTTCGTGGCTACGTAAGCCTATTATACGAGGGTAAGTCAATATATAAGTCGCAATATGGAATAGAAAGAAAAGTTGAAATAGTTACCTGATGAAATATGGTTTATTTTTCAACATAATCTCCATGAACATTTAGGCACTTGCCCCAGCGTTTCACGAGTCCCTCAAAGCCAGCAGCGAAGAAGGTTTGTGGTTGGTGTCGAATGGACCTCCTCCACATCCTGGAACCAGTGACCAACCAGTTGATTCTTCAGTGGGCCGAAAGTTGTATGGTGCCAAATCCGGACTGTAGGCTGGATGTTCCAGTCGATCCCAACCTAGGTAGCGTATGTGAGCCACTGTGGTATTGGCACTGTGTGGACGAGCGTTGTCATGCAACAGAAGAACTCCATCTCTGGACGAACGGTATCAATGATGCTGGTTCGACCACCATTGAAACGTTCCACCGAGTTGTAAACGGCGTTCCTGGATAAACATTTGTTACCGTAAACAGGTAACATACACTCATCCTCAGATTTGCCCTGTGCCCACAGAAATCGAATTACGGCCCGTTGCTCACCATGCGTACACCTGCCATCTTACCCACTTGACACTCGAATGACTCACCGCCGCACGATAACGTGACTACTAGCGCCGTATACGATACACGGTGGTGCTGCCACCTACACCGACACTTGCGGAAAGGATCAGTGCAACGACTGATGTTCATAAAACAATTTCACATTGCAGCATTTTGAAGATATTTCATATCGCGACTTATTGACTCCCCTCCCCCCGTACTATTGACAGTATCTAGACAACAGCAGAAACACAGGGAGAATCACGTGAATGTGTTTCATCATCCTCCGGTGTAATACTATGTGGGATTCGTGTTGTGTTCTGTGCATGTACGAGTGTGTGTGCGTCGGTGATTGTCCCTCCCTTATCATCATTCATCATTATCTTCTCGATTAGCCAAAAGTGGCAGAAGGGCGAAGTAAAATAAAACAAATTAATCAGTCTTAAGTAGTTTAAGCTTTTCCAGGTTGTATAAGGGAGATGCTGTGTTTTATTTCCATCTATCAGAAACCGACCTACGTGGCGGAGTGGTTAGCACAGCTCGCTACTACGCCAAGAGTCCTGGGTTCGAATCCTGTCGTGGACATGTGTGTTCTTTCTGTGTCCCTTCATCAATTTCATCCTCATCGTTGCAATTAACAAAGTGACAGAAAAGTGACGCTAAATAGCAAAAATCAAATCAAATGGAAACCATCTCCCAGAACGCAACGGTAGGCTAATTTCCAAGGAAACCGTAATCATCTTGGCTATCAAACTGTGCCGTTTTGTGTGTTCTTGCATCCCAATGGATCAACTCGTTTTAGTTTATCAGGTTTTGCTTCCACCGGCCCATGGACGTCCGCAGGATTTTTTTTCAGGGAGGGGGAAGGAAGGTATTTTTTCCAGGGGGGCAAACAAGTCACATTTTCCCCCCCAAAAGAGTGTTGTTCCTTAAGAGAACATTGCTTAAATTTGAATTTGTGGTGTTCATGCAATAATTAATACATAACGTTATTATTGTGGCTGAAATGATGTGTGAAATACATAATTTTTGGTTGACTTCCATTTTCCTTGGGGGGGACACGCCCCCCACCCCCCACCCCCTTGCCGCTCATGCACCAGCCTATCATTCACTTCTTTCTCATCCTCCGTAGGCGGACGTCTTCTCCAACTCCTCCTATTCGTTTAGCGCGGCGTTTAACCCCTCCGCCACCTTGGAAAGTGATACCGTAGCAGCGCGGCTCAAGGGGTTCTCCCTCGTTGTGATTGCAAGTAATGGGGAAAGTAAATTACATGTAATTGCAGGCAAGAGTGTCTTATCTGTCGCCTGGGCGCTGGAAAGACCTGCGGGCAGACTTCCACCCCTCGCCTGGCTGTTCTATGGCGTTCCTTGATTGGTGGCATATTTTCTCAAGTGCGGCCGACTTAATTCACTTAATCTGCTTTGCGGAGACTTAAAGTTGGGAACGTGACGGAATAATTTCCACCACCCCTTTCCCTTTCTCTGCTGGGAAGTGCACGCTGCTCCTGCTAAAACGCAAATGAATACAGCCTTTCTTTCGTCGCCAGGATGGCTACTGTTCTTTCCACTTTATGCCAGGCTAATCGGGACTGGACCTACAGTTTAAAGTGAAATTCAACCAACTATGTGCTTTCACCGGCGATCGAACCCGGGACCACTTGAGTACAATGCGACACTGTTACCAGTACACCAGCGGGGAAGCACTGACTCTTGCATTTGGAGCTTTGACGTACAGTTATACGCAAGAAAAATCTTATACCTAAAGTCCACACGTCCAAAGAACCAAATTGATAATCTATTTTTACTCTCTGCATCGGAACACATGAACGCTGAATCATTCAACCAGTTGCCATGGTGACGGAGCAACAGTTTGGGGTTGAAGGCGTTGCTAAGCTTAAAAACCGTCGTCGGTTAGCTAATGAATGGGTCTCCAATCTCTGCCTCTCCCTGAACGGCGAGCGAAGGGTGCATGTTGACAGCACTACCGGACAAGAATCAGGCGTGTGGCAATATCGCTTTTTGCACTTCGAAACTCCCACATCTGGAGACGAAAAGTTCGGGTTTTACGATCATTAGATTCTGAAATAGTCGCTCCTCATGATGTTATGTGAGTTGCCTCAACTCTATGGCTGAACTGTGTGAGAGGCAGAACAGCGACGAGAAATAGACAAGTCCGATTTACAGACAGATAAGCTGTAATTCTGATATGACGAATGGTGCCATTCCCCTTTTACATCTCCAAAGGGTTCCTGGTTCGATCACTGGCGGAGGTGCACTGTACCATAGTTCTGACCCCTCTTTAAACTTTTTCTTTAGATTCGGAGTGTACTTAGTGGGCTTTTCGGAGAGCTATTTTGCAATTTTGTCTATTTTTTTGTATAAATTTGTGCCTCTTTACAATAAACTTTTTTTTAAATGTGTATATATTTACGTAACGGTACAGTCCAGTTCATTAAAATTGTCGCATGCATTTTGACTAAGTCCAGCGTCTTTCGAAATTATGTTGGCAGCTCTGCAACAAGGAAGTGCTGCGAAAACGCGATCTGCGAATGAGAGTGATGTTTGCTTCTGGGAAGGAAGAGCCATGACTCAGTCTTCTTCACAGGTAGAACCAATACTGGGTTATCGACTTCTCTCCTGGAGTGATGTCTTTCAGGTTGCCATGGCTCAGAACTCGCATCTGGCTGAGACACGTATCCTGTCCGTGTGTGTTTGCGACTATCATCAATTTCATCCTATCACTTTTTATCCTCATCCCTGCGAATAACCGACTGGCTGAAAATCGACGTAAAAAAGCCACCAAACGTAGGCCCAGTTCCGATTGGCCTATCGGAGCATAAGATGCACTAAAAGCAGACTTTTCCGAAGCTTGTTCTTTCACAGCAGAGAAGCGGCAACTGATAAAACGCACTGGAGGCGCGAGGTCCCTCACGGACTCTTCCATCCCCTCATTTCTGGTCGTCCGTCCCATCAATCCGCCCTCGTCGATTGAGCGCAGACAATTTAAACAATCAAATCTGCAATTAGGAACCATGTGATTGAATGCATTCGAACGTTTACCGGCCTGGGACCCACTCGTAACCGTTTAGAGCGGAATTTTCGTTCGTCGCTCGCGAACGGTAGCGGTCGAGGAGGGAAAACTGTAGCCTTCACTTTGCCCGAGTGATAAGCATCTTGTTCCTTCGCAAGTTACATCTCCCGAGGGTCCAATTTTCATTTGTGCATCGTTTCTCCTCTGTGGCCCACGAGGACGTTCATGTTCCAAGATGCTTTGTAGAAAGTGGAGGTATCCTGCAGTGTACAGGTGAGATAATTATTACTTTTGGAAAGGGAAGGAGAGGGGGGGTCGATACACAGCAAGTTCCTATTTTGTTGACCTTTACAACTTTAAAGCTACGTTATTTCCAGAACACTAATAAAAATGCATGGAAAAGAGCTGTTAGCCAAAAACGAGATAATAAAATGTTGCAAACGATTGTTGATTTTCATCCTGCTAGGGATCATTTTACCTCCACCCCTCCACCTTCTTTCCGGTGTATTATTAATTGTATCAACGGCACGATTTGTTTGAGTGTTTTAAAAGATACAAGGGCAAAGTATTAAGAAAGATCTAAAGTGTAAATTTGTGAACTTCGAAACCTTTTGTGGCTTTAAGGGATGTAACTTATTTCTGATATCTAAATAACCATGCAATTCTCGCTGACATCTTTTATTAATACAATCACAAGTGGCGCCAGAGAAAGATATTTACCTGCATAGCGTCGGGGCGTCAACCGTCGGAACCAAGGGCAAAATACCCGACTAGCCACTTCTCCCCCTCGTAGTTTTCTGTCCCAATCGCTACGATCTCTCTCCCAATGTTGCCTCTCTCTTACCACGTCTCCACATTCCAACCCTTGCTGACTCCCCAACTTCCTCATACTGTCAACGTCTGGAAAAACAAGCCGGTGTCTGGAATTGGAGCGCTCACACTTGGCACCTTTGGTCCCACCCTCCCTGCTTCTTAGAAGGTATGTTTTGACTTTCCATTTATCGTTACCATATACACTGCACGCCTCCATATTTCCCAGTGGCTTCTCCTGGTACCGCTTCCGCCACTCGGTGGTCTGTCGTCTGCTGGCAGACCTTGACAGCCATCACGTGATGCTTCCACCCAATAAGAGGAGCGCTGGAGACAGCACGTGCTTCGTTCTCGGCCAGTCAGAGCTCGCTGTTCCCTTTGGGAGGGAAATTTCAACACCTCCTTGCAACATTCATAACGGAGGAAGGGGAAGGCAACCGACACAGAGGGAGCAGGTATTTCAGGTGTCGAGAGTAGAAGATTTTTCCCTCTAAGAGTTTGAAGAGTTCATTGATATTAGCTTCTCCTTTCGAAGAATTCGTGCAGCAGCCATGTTTACACGAAACAACAACGGGTCGTCAACGACAGATCACTCAGTGGCGGGAACTGTATCAGTATAAGCCTTCTGACCTATAGTTAAAGTCTCCTTGGTTCGATCCCTGGTGTAGATACATTGGAGAGTGATTAGGATCCGACTTAGAACTGTAGGTTTTGTACCGATCAGCCTTTCTGAGCATAAAATTGACATAAAAACTGTTTTTTTCCGAACTTCTTACAATTTTTGTGTACTACTCCCCCTCCTTTGGGTTGCTACTGGCATCTTCCATTCATTTTCGAGATCTATCAATCCAGGAAAAATCTTCTTCATATCTGAAGGTTGCTTGGGGGAAAGGGGGGGAGCATGTAACGTTCCGCTCATAATTCGGAAAGCGCAATTAGCATGCCGACAGCTCACTAATGACAATATGATGCGTTCATGTTGAATGCTGCTGTCCCTGCTCCGGTTCCACTCCGGAAAACACAGCCCGGAGATTAACAGTCTCCTGACGGACTTCGGATTGGGAAACCTTCTTGCCGCGGCATGATTTGTGGTCTTGCTGCAGGACAGTGTCACGTGGAAGCGTCCGCCGTTGGAGTCGGTTGACGAGAGGCTAATGTCCCCTTCCCCCGGACCACTGCGTGTATAGTGGGTGCAATAAATCATGGGTCGGAGCAGCACAACACTATCGATCGATGTTCGTTCTGGAGCTGGGACTAGCGAAATGTCCATTGCGGAGCTCGTGGCAAATTCTGGACCATCAATATCTTTGGTAACTGAATGCGTACACCGATTGAGTGAGGGAGAAAGGGGAGGAGATTTTGGAAAATCTACGTTGGTGACCTTCCTCTGGGAGTTTGTCCTCCAACTTTCGTGGCTGTTTCCTCCAGGTTATCGTTGACCATTCCCGTGCTGGATTGGTGACGATGATTGATGAGGTGATAATCTGAAGAGACCAATCAGTGGTTCCCGTTAGGGGAAATATATTTGAGGTAGCTTCAAAATGATGCTTTGGCTTAAAAACTTTTCCTTTACCTAGCAGGTCATTTGTGAAACTGTCTCTGACGGTAGGGTATCGAAAATGGCATAGGAAAGTCTGAGAAGACCAGGTTGAATCGAGTCTTCGTGTTTCTACCCGATCATCTTCTCCCCGATGGCGTAGTGGTAGCGTCGCCGCCTTGAAATCAAGGGATCCCGGGTTCGATACCCGGTGGAGGCACATAGTGGTTCGGATCCCACTTTAAACTGTAGGTCTAGTCCCGATTAGCCTTACTGTGCTTAAAGTGGACTTAGGACCTTAAGACACCAACTCAATCAATCAATCTATTTCCAATTATTGCAGAATTTGTTAGTTATAGACTTTAACATCCAGAAGGTTGGAAATACACAGATCTTGTACACCCAACGGCGAAAGAAACAGTACACGAGTTGTCCATCACCATTTTCATTCGGTATGAATTACACAATGTGAAGACAATGAATTGAAATAATGACGTCAACAAGCAGAGAACAACTGCTTCGAATCAACATAGTTTCATTCCTTAAAACAACACAGGAAGTAGAATAAAAAGGTAATGAAAATAGTTGTGGACAATTTGCCTATCATCTTTGCGTTGACTGTACCTGTCATAGATATGCCAAAACTGAATTGTGTCCACGTTACCGTTAAGAGCAGTCAGCTGCTAATGAAGAATGAGGAAATAACTATTGCTCTTGCCCAGGGCTCGAAAAATCCCGGTCGCCTGGTCACCATGCAGACTAAAAATTTCAGCTTGGCGACTGTGATCTCCTGCTGTAATATTACCGTTTTTTAAGTTTCAATGTACGAAACTTTGAAGATCTAAGTTCAAATTGCAGTACAGCGTAAGCTAGCAAGTGATTTTTTTTTATCAACGTTGTGAACATTTTATAGAATCGGTAACAATTTCTTACTCTTCGTCCCCAACCACCCACTTCCTCACATGATTTAGCGATGTTTTGAATACGGTGATGCTCAGCTTCTTATAGATTGATTGATTTGCTTTATTTTACTTCGCTTTTCATGCCACTTTTGGCTAATTTGCGAAGATGGTATTGAATGATGATATGATTAAATTGATGAACAAACACTCGGAAACATCCAATCCAAGCCCAGTCCAGGATTCGAAACCGCGACCCCTAGCGTCGTAGCGTGATGTGCTAACCACTCCTCCACAGGGGCTGGCTCAGCTTCTTATAGTATCCAGAATTGCTAGTAAGTGGTTTCCTGGCGCCAGATTTTCAGAGCTGGCGCCTAGCTCTGAAGAAGATTTGTCGAGCACCTTGCCCATGTTCTTTGATTCGCTGTAATATGCAATTGTCCGAGTAGGTGTACTGTGCCACGTCTCGATGAGAACTAAACAAATCAAAATCCTGTTCATATCCTGTGTATCTGAAATTGATGTAGTTTCTATTGTCCAGAGCACGAAGAGTTGGCTGGCTATTAGTCTGAAATTGATGTAGTTTCTAGGGTACAGAGCAGGAATAGTTAGCTGTCTAAAATTGGTGTAGTTTCTAGTGTGCAGAGAGAGGAAAAGTTGGCTATTAGTCTGAAATTGATGTAATTTCTAGGGTACAGAGCAGGAAGAGTTGACTATTAGTCTGAAATTGGTGTAATTTCTAGGGTACAGAGCAGGAAGAGGTGGCTATTAGTCTGAAATTGGTGTAATTTCTAGGGTACAGAGCAGGAAGAGGTGGCTATTAGTCTGAAATTGGTGTACTTTCTAGTGTGCAGAGCAGGATGAGTTGGCTATTAGTCTGAAAGTGGTGTAGTTTCAAGTGTGCAGAGCGAGGAAGAGTGGGCTGTCTGAAATTGATGTAGTTTCCAGTGTGTAGAGCGAGGAAGAGTTGGTTATTAGTCTGAAATTGATGTAATTTCTAGGGTACAGAGCAGGAAGGGTTGGCTAATAGTCTGAAGTTGATTTAGTTTCTAGGGTGCAGAGCGAGGAAGAGTTAACTATTAATCTGAAACTGATGTTGCATTTTCAAAGGTGTGGATCGAGCAAGAGTTGGGCTATTAATCAGAAACTACTATTGCTGTTTCTGTGGTGCACTGTGAGTAATGGTTAGAAGCTCGTCAAAATATGCCGACAAACTTCTTTTCGGGAGACACGCTGTTAACAAACAGACCATCTTATTTAATACCAAGCAGAGAACCTCCTTCCCATAATTACGACACGTGGGCTCCCACTAATTCAAAACCGCTCTGTCGTGCATCTTTCTGCCTCTGTTGCCGTGGCAACGGCGCGACTCTCATCCACAGAAGAGCTCCGAGAAGAAATGGCTGAAGAAAGCGGATGGAGCACAGAAGCACCTCCGGTGCTCTGCTCCAGAAGCGCGAGGGGGGATGCTTTATTTGCAAACCACTGGCGTCCTTAATCGATCCCACGCGAATAACGCTCCTGGTCACGTCCCGCATGAAAATGGGGAGAACAGGAAACCTCGAAAGGGGAGCTTATGGGTTAATTGGTTGCTGAAACCCGCGGTATTTCTTGGGACAGATTGAACTGTTCCGATATTTCTATAAGTTTGCTCTCTCTATTTTTTGAAGGACCGCGGTTGGAAGCCTAGTTAAAATGTCTTCAAATATGTAACTGAGGACCGTGTGTCCTTGCAAAGTTTTTACAGTGACAAGAAAACAATTCTTTAAGCTTCATTGCTTCATAAATAGAATCCTGTCATATCTTTTGACTCAAACAGCTCCCTAACTAATGTACGAGTTGAAACTTTCCTGGCCATAAATGTTGAAGGCAGTGGCATGCCCAGGATTTTCGAAAGGGAAAGGGGGTTATGTTTTCCTTTAAGTGGTCTACTCTTAATTTTGATATATTTTCCAGCATTTAAAGTTATTTATTTCGGAGATGCTGAGTCAAAGAAGGGCAGGGGTGTTGTAAGGCCCACTAAACCCTCTTGGGCACGCCACTGGCTGAAGGTCTCTCGGACTAAGGCAATGTCTTCTTACAGCAAGGCCTGTGCAGACTATTCGTGTACATGCCACGTCAATGGCAGGATCAATGATCAACCCAACGATATCAGCATCACAGTCGCATTCGTGTGTCCGGCCCGTGTCTTCTTATAGCAAAGCCGGTGCAAAGACTCTGTTCACATCGTCATCTTTGGTGCGTCGACGATCAACATCACAGTCGCAAATGTGTGTTGAATAGACAGAAAGTTGATATAACTTGAAGGCAGTGTGTGTAGATAAAGTATAATAATTGCAAGTTACAACGTTGTGTAATCAAGGACCTACGAATGTTGGCGCTGTATTGTAAACAAATAGTTTGCTCAGGCCTTGTTATAAGTAGGCATAGGCCGTACACACATTTGCGACTGTGATGATGATAACGTGTGGTTGATCCTTGACCTACTATCTGTAAGTGACGATGCTTGTAAAACAAGAGTGTCTACGCAGGCCTTGTTATAAGAAGGTATTGGTCAAGGTGCATCTGGGGCTTGGTCTGCGTCGGTAAAAGTTTGTTTTCCCCTCGAAAATGTATCTACTTTGTTATGATGTTTCAAATCCTGAAAATTTACATCTGCAGAGAATTTAGAGGGCTAACTTTAGATGTCCAAATGCTTGTGCTAGAAAATGAGTTCATGGCGCCAGATATGTAGACAATAGCGAAAGCAAATCGGACCACAATTCACTTGAATGCTCTACAGGGAATTCTAAACCGGTATTTTTCAGAATCTGGTACATTATAGTGGTTTCTTGAAAGAATAGATTTTTTTGGAGTGCAGGAAAAGGCGAACAGTCCAGCCGCACCTGGCCAGCTATGTTGGATCTTGAGTAAGTATATCCAAATGTTTTTGAGAACTACTTAACTCTAATTTTCACTCCAGTATCAGCTGGTCTTCAGCTCATCAAATGTCCTGCTCTTCAAATTCAGAACCCACCCGTTGCGGTAAAAATTGATAAAGTTCCCAATTTGTTTTTAGATTGATACATAAATATTAAACTGTGACCTTACCGGAAGTCGAACCAAAGTCTCCTGACTTATGATTTGAAGTTTGTTCTTCAGCGTCGCTTTTCCGCGTGTTTTGGCTAATCGCGACGATGAGGATGATGTGATGAAATTTATTAAGGTATACACATAAAAAATGCCTAGGCCAGAATTCGAACCCGGGATTCCCAGGCGTCGTGACGCGCTTTGATAACCACTACGTCACAAGGGTCGGCTCCTGGCTCATGAGTTCATAGCGTTAACCTCTATCGAGGAGGATACCATGGTCATTGTAGCCGGCAAAGAATGCTTCCTCACTGAATCAAAATCCAATCATGCGGTTCCTTAGATGCCCTGAATGGACAGAGGAGAGAGATAATGATGAGATAGGCTCGGAAGTTAATGAAAGATCATCCTTTTATCTGAGCCTTGAAAACAATACTAAACCTGATATATCGTGTCCCTTCAGTTTAGAACCAGAAGACATTATTTTTACTTTAATTTCTTTTGCATCTTCGGCCCTGTTTGGCTTTTATGTCATTTTTGACAATTTTTTGCCGTTTTTGTTCCATTTTTTAATCATTTCTGAGGTTTTTTTTTTCTCTTTCCCCTGTTGTTTCGTGAATTTAATTTCCATTTGCTAGAATAACTTCCACATTTAAATTTCCTGATGTTTTTTTGTTTGTACCAAGTACGATATTAATCGAAAATATGGTCAATACAAAAATACGATGTTATTTTTAACTGAATTATTGGGCAGTGGATCCAGCAAAAGTAAAATACCTTGGATCAAGCCTACTTTGAGGTTTCATAGCTGGTTCCTATTATCGCTTTGACGCACATGAAACAACTGTATCTTCAAATGATGACAGATTACTGAATCGTTCAAGGCACACTCTTAGAGAAGATGAATGACTTACACAGACAAACCTTGCTGTGTCATTTGTGTAACCTTGAAGTAACAATATCGAAAACTACATTAGCACGTAACTGCACTTTTCCCCTTTACTTCGGTAGTTTAAATTATAAAATAGACAATATTTTATATGTACTGTCCTTCATTCAAAATTCGATTGCAAATTGAAGATTTTAATATACTACTAATGTTATGAACAGTGATTAGCATTGGAGGAGCAAAAATTAAGAGACATTAAGAAGATAATAGTGTCCGATATAAAATTGACATCTAAATGCTATTACGTACTTTATTTATATATTTATATACTTTGCGATGAGAGGCGATGAGAAGTGAAGAAGAAATATCAAGTCGAACTAATTTCTGTGTTCTGGGGATTGCTGGGTTCAGTGACCTCTTTGTTGTTCGTTCTTTGTGTATGTTTTCGATATTGTTGCAGTAAAGTACATCCGACTTCAAAACTAATTGTTTATCTTTGTTGTTAGAACAAAACCTCCCCCCCCGGAAAAGTTTGGTGGTGGAGGGGGGAATTTAAAGACGAGATCGTTGGTGGGGGAAACCCCCCGGAATTTCACACCCTGGTTTAACTACTCTCTTTTAATTCATGAAAAAAATCAAGTTTTCAGTTTAAGAGCGACAATAATTTTAATGTAATGTTTTAGGCCATCAAGTTCCGAGCCCTATTGGTGGGACATTCAGAATGCGCTAACAGCTACCATTAGAACACAGGGCATGCAGAAAGCAGGCATTTTCCTGCCCTTTGTTTCAAGACAATCCTAAAAAGAGTGGGGGTACAGTTGTGCTTTCGCAGGAACAGGATACCAGCCATCCTGAAGTGGATGCGGCGGCAGCGGAGAGGGGATGTGGTGGGCGGGGGAGGCTGCCGAAAGTGGAGACTCGGATGCTCTTGAGCCAGGAGGAAAAAGGATGCTTTTGTTTCGTTTAGACGCTGGAAACATTTTTGCCGAGCGCCACTTAGCAACCCATTTGGCCTCTTGGCCCTTTTGGAGTGTGCTTGTGGGATATAAAATGCTGCTGGGATTCTCCACCAAAGGACCTTTGTATTAATTGCTTTGGAGGCTATCGTCTTTCTTTTCGGCGGCCGGAATGCGGTCATCTCTTTCTGTTTCTAGAGAAAATGATTCGTTTCATTAGAACTGATTCGTTCATGTGAATCGATTTTTCTAAACAGTCCGTTCGACAGATACGTTCATATGAATCGAATCAGTTAAATGATCCGTTCGACAGATTCGTTCATATGAATTGATACAGTTAGATGATACTTTTGAAAGATTTATGTGAATAGGTTCATCGAAAATTGATGCAAGGAATCGTTCTTGTGAACTGATTCACTGAAATGATTCGGTTAATTTTTATTACTTATTGGTTTTAATATCTCTCTTTTCGGCACACAGGAACAAAATTGAAATGTAGTTTGCACATAATACACTGTTTATTAAATTATATGATAATTCAAAATAAAAATTGACCCGACTTTAGACAATCACAAGCGTCGTTGTCCAAGGGAACGTGGAAAGGTGCCTCTTAATAATCCGGAAAATGTTTTATGCAAATGCAAAATGTTGGTATTTACATTTTGATTTTATATTTTGATAATTAAGAGATTGGATTTGCTAAAGTAGCAGAATAAAACATGTATTTGAATTTTCTCTATCTATTCGTAATACATTTCTTTGTTGATGTGTGTAAAATATATTCATCGCTTTTGATTAATTTTCACCAATAAATTAAATTCGAACCAAGTCTTAGTCAAGGGGTCCCGGGTTCGATACCCGGTGGAGGAACATGGTGGTTCGGATCTCACTTTAAACTGTAGATCCAGTCCCGATTGGCATAAAAAATACTTAAAGCTCGAAGGACGTCTTCCTCGTGAACCTACTTATCCTTAGGCAAGTCAAAACATTTCAAAGTCTACCTACCAAACCTTTTCCAGATTATGGGAAGCATCATTACACATTAAGTTAAATATTTTTTTCCTGAAAATGGAAGACGGTGTCATTTTTCTGTGGTGGCGAGACCCACTCAACCCCCTCCTTGGCATCGCCCCTTTCCCTTCTTTTTTTCACTGTTTGGAAAAGCTATCTGTTCCTTGTTGTTAAGACTCGACAATTTACTGTTGCACCCAGGGTGGTATTCGAAGGACAAAGGGGGAATTCGCCTTCTCTGGTTTCTGTATCCCCTTTCTGATCCTTGAGGACACTCAATATATGTTATATATACTATTCAGGTGCTTAAGAAAAATATTGTTATTCGAACCCCCTTCCCACTAGAAATTTGTTGAATACCACATTGGTTACACGTAAAATGTTACCATTTTCTGCCTTTCTGAAAAGTTTCTCTGCTGCTTTTATGTTGAACCTTTCAAAACGTTTCACTGTGTCCGTGTACTGTTTTAATTAGCTGGGACTGTTCTATTAACTGAATTCTGTACAGTCTCTACTTGGAAAACGAAACGTTAATGACGGGTTTATTTCTTTTCTTTCCGTAGGTAAGCGAACCAAAAAAACAGAGATGCCTACTCTTGGAAAAGAAGATATTTTTAACCTGCATGTAAGTACGGAAAAAGCATGGAGAAGGTGGAATGACGTAAAACTACCTCAGAATAGTGGTTTCTTTTCGTCCGTTGGTGGAAAATCTGACGCTAATTAGCGAGCCTATTTAGTTTCTGATAAGAGAAGGATATATCATTAAATAGCACTACTTAATAATATTTTTGCTAAGATTTCCATTGTATTTATCTTAAAATTTCCTCTAAAAAAGTGTAATATACAGGGTGGCTCAATAAGTCACTTAACACCCTTGGTACAAGGCCACTGCGGCATGGAATGTGAAAATGGCGATGACCAATCATTGCCTGGCCAAGGGGAAACCACATTGACGCCACCCACACGGTCGGCGGCCATCTTGATGTCCGCCATCTTGAATTCAACTTCAGAATTTTAAATGGGAAGGGGGTCGTGCGACATATCAAATGGGCTAGAATTTCACGAGAAATGCAATGGTGAAGGTTTTTTCGACGTATCTTTAACCAGTAAAAAGTTATGACTGAATTCTTGTACCAATTTGCTCCTTTTCGAGGTGTTAGAAAAATGCCTTAAAATTTGTGTAGCGCATCGGTAATGCATCGAGATCAAAGTGACGTCTAGGGAGAGACGTTCGCATGCCATTGCACATTATTTTAATAGGATACATCCATGAAGAGCTGCGCATTATAAATGGTTGTCGCGAACAATTTACAGTGTGACGCTTCCATTGAATTAAATGTCCTTCACAGTGACAAGGCTAATGTTTATGTTCAGAAGGAAGTTTATAAACAGAATATTCGATGCTTTTAATTTTTCCAGGTCCTGAGGTTTCGACGAACGTATCATAATAATAAGTTACTTCAACCCCCTTCTTAGGTGTTAATTTTTTTAATATTCCTTCTTAATGGATGCTTACGTCATAAAATAAAGATTTCCCTAAACATTGGGGTGCCCAGGATTCTCGAAAAAAAGGAGGGGGTACGTATATTTATTTAAATAGCCAGTCCTCAATTTGCCATCTTTTGCTGTCTTTCACGTTCTCGGTATCGTGATATTATTTTCCTAATCTCGCTGTTATGCATTAGCAGCTTGGGAGTAGCTCCCGAGGCCACCAATCAACAAGCGAGACGCTGACGTCATCTCAACCCAGCACCTATCGCTAACCCTCTTGCTCAGGTTCCAGACTGCTGGTACGCTCGCTAATTGGAGATGCCCCAAAAATAATGTTAATCTTCTAATGCTAAGTTTTGGATTTGCCTGTGAAACAGATACTAAGTGCAATTAAGATAAATACATTTAAGTAATATACCTACTACAACAAGAATCTTTACTACATCTCACTGATATAGCCAGCAACGCTTGGCAGGGGAGGAGAGGCACATCACACACTGAAGGTTAAATCCGACCCGTAAATAAAGTGGCGGTCAGACGTGAAATAACATCTTCAATGTAATTTCCGTTTCCATTGTTGCCAAACTGTTCCTTTCATGAATCCAGCTACCTAACGCTGTCAATTTCACATGAGAATTTGTTTGCCATTCTCCGTTTCCTATCTCCAAACTCGTGGCTTTGGGGTACAAATGAGCAAGTTTGATGAAATGTACCTTTGTATACTGCATTCATTATGAGGATGGGTCCACACGAGAAATGAAGATTTGGGGCAACGAGCCCAGGTTTCTTAATTTGGTTTCAGATTCAACGATCATCCCTAGTTCGTTCTTCACTGATAACAATATGTTAGGCATTAGGCAGATCCAATCTAGAGCTATAGCCTGTCCCAGGAGTCTGTGGAGCGACGTCGCGCATAACGGTAGGGAAGAGGAGAAATCGAGTGGGCGGAGCAAAGTAGTGCGCGCTGCTGCAAACAGCTGGTAGCTGCAGCCACGTTTCCCCTTCAATGCACTCACTTCCTCTCGAGTCACTACTTGCTCAGATAACTTGTTTTCGTTCGCTTTCTCCATTGGGACAGAGTATTGAATCTGTTCTTTTGTTTTATTTTACTCCGCTTTTCTTCCACTTTTGATTAATCGCGACGATAAGGATGAATGGTAATAGAATTGGTGAAAGAGCAACTGCAAACATACCTACCTGTAAAGGACACAGCACAAACTGCACAGGATTTTACTGATTGTGGATGCGGGCGCCAGAGCCTCGTTAGTCTGCAATTATGCAATCCAGGAAAGAGAGGTTGACATTTACGCCAATTAAAATCGTGCATTGATGCTCTCCAAATTGCAAAAATTACGACCTTTAGTTTCATCTTGGACTTTACACAAGACCTGGGCAACCCGTCGTGCTTGTGACAGAGCTCTCTCGTATGCACATGTAGACAGCAAAGTGCTACTGTAGCGTTGTAAGAGGGGACGGAAAGGAAGGAGAGAGCAAGATCAAGTTCTTCGCCGGTCGCGTTCATGAGTAACAGTTCAGTGTGGCATTGTAATCATGGCAAGAAACAGATTCCGTGTAGTTGTAACCACTTGATGTACAGCCACCGGTAATAGAAATTGGACACCTAGATCCTGAAATATCAATTTCTCTGCATGGAGTTATGTGTGTTGCCAAACTTCTCATTGAAAGGTGACTATTGAAGCTGGCTCATCGCCTTACATTTGGCAACACACACATCGCATTGCAGATAATTCAGAATCCAGGTGTCCCTTTTTTATTTCCGGGGCTGTACGAGGGTCACTATTTATATTTTGAGCCTAACAATGAAAAAACAGGAATTTGGCATTGAAAACTGCTTTATTGTTTTTCGAAGTATTCTCCTTTATGGTCAATACACTTTTGCATTCGTTCGAACCATTTGTCAAAGCAGTTTTTCCAATCTTCTTGAGACACCTCCATAATATGGTTTTTGAACGCATCAACGGCGTCTTCCGCCGACAAAAATCGTTGTCCACGCAATTTATTCTTGACATTCGGGAACAAGAAGAAGTCATTGGGTGCCAAATCAGGACTGTACGGCGGATGACCCATCAATTCGATTTTTTGACTGTTCATAAAGTTGGTTGTTAGACGAGATGTGTGACAGCTGGCATTGTCTTGATGAAGAATGATCCGACGGCGTTTGTGTGTTTTCCGTATTTCACCGAAGACCTCTGGCAAACAAATTGTTGCGTACCATTCAGAGTTGACCGTTCTACGTTCCTCTAAAGGCACAGTTGCCACATGACCAGTTTTCCCGAAAAAACAGGCGACCATTTGTTTCGATGTGCTTCGAGCTCGAACAACTTTTGTTGGATTGGGTTCATCTTGAAACACCCATACACTCGACTGCTGTTTAAGTTCCGGCTCATATGCATATATCCATGATTCGTCACCTGTTACAATCTTATATACGTCTTTTGAAGCACCACGATTGTATTTATTGAGCATTTGTTTGCACCAATTGACGCGAGCGTCTTTTTGAGTTTTTGTCAAATTGTGTGGGATCCAACGAGAACATACCTTTCTCACAGCTAAATCATCATGTAATATTTTATATATGCTAGTGGAACTAATGCCTATGGTTGCCTCAATCTCACAGTATGTCACATGACGATCTTGCAGTATTAGGTTTTGCACAGCATCAATGTTTTCTTGAACAACAACTGATTTTGGACGACCTTCGCGAATCTCGTCGGTGAGCGAATGGCGGCCACGATTAAATTCGTTATACCAGCGTTTCACAGTGGCGAAGGATGGGGCTTCATCGCCAAATGTGGAAGTAAGTTGATCGATGCACTCTTGTCTTGATAATCCACGTCGAAAATCGTAAAAAATCATCGCATGAAAATGTTCACGAGTTAATTCCATTTTATTGTTGTCGCGCAATCTCCAAGGCAACATAAACAACACAAATGAAGCTATTGACAAAAACATTTGAAGTACGTTATGGTCAATAATGCCAGACGATTCCGTTAAAACGTCAAATCGCGCCTAACTTCAATCAGTGTTGCCAAGGCTCAAAATATAAATAGTGACCCTCGTATATGGCTTCGTCACTGCTCCGCTGCTTACTGGCCTAGAGGTACAGGCGGGAAACTCGCACCGCACTCAGCGATCGCTATACGATTCGCTCAATCCTATTTTACACCATCATCATGCCAGCAACGGTCACTGGAGCCGGATAGAGATTATTAATATGTCAAATGATACATGTGGACCTCCCCGCAGATGAAAATATCAGTCCACCAACTGTGGAACATGGAACTTGTTCTAAGCGGATGGGCTTTAATACAAATTAAACGAAAGATTAACCCGCTGGAGGTGTTGAAAGGGACCTACGTCAATATTACACCGTCATTTATTCCTTTTTTTTTAAAACAAAGTTCAAAGCGGTTTGAAAATCGCATCGGGGATTATCTAGGGGAGGTCAATCCCCCACCCCTCTCGCTCCGAATGGTACTTTTAAAAATTGAAACGCTCCATTGAACAAAATCAATTTGACTCTTTGTTTCGGCTGCATGTGACACGGGCAAAGAGGACCTATCTTTCTAAATACAAATTCCACAGGGTTTTTAAAAACGGTGCATGTTAATTTTTAAAAGCGCTTTGGAGCTAATATGAGCCAGTCGGATTTTTAATTTTAATTTTCTCCTCCTAGCATACTATGGGGAATTTACAAGCTGTTGTTTGTATTTCGTTGGTGTCGAAATTATTTAAAGTGCGTTCATACTGGCCAGATTGTGTTCGCTCGAAGCCAAGTCTATGGGGTCATACTACAGAACTAAGCCTATGTGCCATTTCGTGCCTTGTTTAACTGTAATAATAGCTATACTGTGTTCAGTACGCAAAATAATAGTAATAAATCATAATGCAGCACCAATTTGCAATGCCATTGAGTACTATGCGGTGTAAGGGGTGATTTTCCTATAAACACCCGCTTGTCGACTTCCATCCCACGTTGGATTGCATTCTTGCAGACTCGAGCCTCTGTCGTTTGAAATCACCGAGTATAATCCTCTGTTGAGTCTGTGTTGTGTCATTTTCTGTGTGTTTCTGATTGTCATTTCAAACTTTTCATCTTCATTCTGAACTTTAGCGATTAGCCAAAAGTGGCAGATGGGTGGAGTGAAATAAACCGAATCAATCAATCAATGAATCAAACTATTGAGCACTACGCTGTATTTTAATGCTTTATATTTTTGAATATTTTAAGTTAGCTCCATTCTTATTACTTTAAAAATGTCAATGATGTCACATGCAACCTTATTAAGAAGAAATATATTATATTTAAACAAGTTTGAATTCAGTTTTCAAATTTCATCATAATCTCTCATCGCTGACGTCACACTTGCAACTCGATAGACCAAGTGGATGGACCAACCTTGATATACCCACCCAGTGACGCTATTATCTTTTCGAGACTCTGTATCATATCTTGCAATCCAGTACACGAAGAATAGACTTCTTAGTAGAGTTGTTATAAAAGTTTTCTTTCATTTATATAATACTACATGAGAAATGCTGAATTGAGTATCCTTGCACACTGCTTGTGGAGAAGATGGTACTCTCATCAGTAGGTTTGGTGAAAACCGTCTGCTGCTGGCAGAACAATGAAGTTTTCAGTACAGTGACGTCACCATAGTAAAAACAAAGTAGTGTTAATGAACATTCATAAGCAATAGCCTATGCTGATCTGAAATTAGGGTCGTGCATTTTTCAACATACTATACCCTTCTGTTGTTCTATTCTTCAATTGGAGGCGCGATCGACCATTTGATTTAAGTCCACTTTATGCACAGATAGGTTAATCGGAATTGGACCTACAGTTTAACGTGGGATCCGAACCACTATGTGCCTCCACCTGGTATCGAAACTCGGCACCCCGTGATTACAAGGTGACGACGTTACCATTATGCCATCGGGGAGGCGCGCGATCGATCGCTCAAAGAACCAACTTCAAATTCTATTTTTATGTTTTCCGTGTGTCACATGAACCCTAGCACAAGCAGACGACAAGCTGGAACTGGGTCTAAACAACGAGCAAACGTGTTTTCATCCTATTCAAATGAAAGAGATTTTCCATCAGAAGGGGTAGTTTTAATTATTGTGGCAACAGTTATGAAACAAAATTATGATGCGTGTCGTACATCCATGTAAAGATGAGATTTCGGAGAATACGACTACATGTCGCACATATCTTACAGAGAATAAGGTAAAGAATAACCATAGTAAGAAAATCATGCATTTTCATACCATTCCACTTCCGAGCACAGCCGAAGCCGGGCCGAAGCTCACCGGATCTCAAGTCGGTCACGCTGCCGATATGGTGATGCGAGACCAGCAGCTTCAACCGGCGGCGCCCATTGGCTGCGATTCCGGATCGGATTCCTTCCTGACATTCGCCTTACTCACTTTCCAACTCCATTTATTCTTTATATTCTCATCTGTAAGGAATATGTTATATATAGAAGTATTCTCCGAAATCTCATCTTTACATTGATGTACGATGCACATCACATTTTTGTCCGTAACTGCTGTCACGATTCTTAAAGTTACCCTTTTTAATGGGAAACTCAATGTATTTATAGGAAAAAAAAGCACGTTTTTATTTCTTTAGACTCAGTTCCAGCTCGTCGTCTGCTGTGACGTCACACTAACGGAGTCCATCGGCTTGGTCCAGTCGCCATGGGGAGGGAATTCTTGAGGTATTCTGTTTTGCCTACCTTATGCCTGAAAGTATAAAGGTGGCAAAGGCATTCCCAACAAGGCCAAGGCGCGGCAAAGCCTTGACAGCAGAAGTTGTCCTTTACGACTGAGCAAAAATCAGTCGGCAACACCGCTTTTTGTACTTGGAGGAGACACTGACATTTGGAGGCGATAAGTCTTGAGTTTGTTCTTTGGTCGTATGGGACAAGCTTCTATACTGGTCGGATTTCCAGTTGGCGGCTGGGAAACAGCAAATCAGCGATCAGTTGAATTTTCCTCGACTGACATCGGACATTTTCGAGTCACAAGGCACCGAACGCTCTTAGCGGAACGAAACAAATGAGCGTCGGATACGCCACATGTTGCCAAACGTACTGTAAAGCGAGAGAATTCTCCTACAACGATATCAGCGTTAGAAATCAACAGGGGTTAATGGCGCAACTGCACACGTGGTCCTGGACAATGAAATTTCCGGAACGATACTCATACACCGGTATGCAACTGGCAAAAACAGTAGTACTCTTGGCAACTTTGCTTCGGTAGAGCGATGTTACCTCTACAGCTTTTATTTCGCAACTGAGTGTGTTGCCACCCATCGAGCCACACACACACCCAAAGGCGATTGGGGGAGAGAAATAGCCAGGAATAGTCATGAAGGTCAGCCCCCGCCAGTTTAATACCCTTGGAGGGTACCACTGTAGCAGAAAAGTTCACTTCCATAACCCTACAGCCTCTATTGGCAATCTATCCTCCGTCCCAGACGGCCCAACTTCATGGGACAAGATCCAACAGGCTTTATTACAAATCTGAATTTTTCGAGAGCGTTGAAAAGTCGGCCTCTGGATGGAGCGAACAGAAAAGCTCACAGCTAAATAAGCAGAATGGTTGTTCCCAGCAATTTAAGGTGTAAATAATGGCAGCTGAAAATTCTTCCCCCAAAACAGACCCGCGTGCCCTCCCCAGAGCTCATAAGTCTTGTCGCCAGGGGTCATTAGTGGTGCTCGCTGCATAGGCTACGTGCCAGGATGTTCGTCCATTCCGTTAGTTTCGGATGTTTCCAGCCCCCCCCCCCTTCACTTGCCCCCTCCTAGCCCCCACCATCAACGCTCGACCTTTCGCAGCGGTATATTCACGACAATTTTAGTCAGGTTGACACAACAGATGCAATTAAAAACTCGTGAGCCATAAGGTTGGTTAGTTACGACGCTTATGTAGGGTAAAGGGGGCGTCAATTTTCGCACCCCCGGCCATAATCAGTGTTGCCACCTGAATATTTTCCCACCGAAGATTATTTTAAAATTCTGAATCGATCAAACCTGTCTAGCCTCTCACCAGCTTCTGTCGGTATTTCCTATTTTACGTCGCTTCTCGCCTAATTTTGGCTAATCGCTACGATTAAGAAGAATTGCGATTAAATGTAGTTGATGACCAAGTTCATATCGGGACACCAACCTGCGATGGCGAGATCATGAGCCAAAGACTCAACACTCGACCACTAAGGCGGCAATACTGACCACAATCTCTGGCCATTTCAGAAACTTTTGATCCCGGACCGCGGTTTCAAGGTTCGAGTCACAGTCTAGCCATGATGTGTTTGTTCTTTGTGAGTGGCCCTTCATCAAGTTCATCTAATCGTCTCGATTAGCCAAAAGTGGCAGAATAACGACGTAAAGCAAGGAAATAAAATACACCAGTTTCTTTCCCCTTGTAGGGTCTCCCCGATGGCGCAGTGGTAGCGTCATCGCCTTGTAATCAAGGTGGCCCGGGTTCGATACCCGGTGGAGGCTTATAGTGGTTCGGTTCCCAGTTTAAACTGTAGACCCAGTCCCGATTAGCCTTACTGTGCATAAAGTGGACTTAAAACACAAACTCAATCAATCAATCTTTTCCCTTGTATTGATTACTTTTTCTGCTTCTTCACGAGAACGTCGCTAGTATTACTTGACGGGTGCAAACAGCCTGAACTTCTGCGTAGCTGAAGCAAGTTGTCCCGGGTTCGATTCCAGGTGGAAGCTTCGAATATCGGTGCTGACCCAGCGTCGTGAGGACAGTTTGAGAGCTACTTGGAAATAAGAAGTAGCGGTCTCCGGCCTCGAAAGCCAGAACAGCGGCGATGAAACTCGATTAACTGACCATACGTCACCCAATGGAAAGCCGTTTAGCAGGCTTTGCCTTTCAAGTGGTTGTTGCGCTACGGACTTTGATTTTTGTTCAAGTAGCCTGATAGCTGACGTACCCGCAATTAAATCTCACCCCACTCATTAGGATCGTCCTTTCCTTGTCGAAAATGATCTGATTGATTTACTTCATTTTACTTAACCTTTCTGCCAGTTTTGGGCAAGGGAGACTCGGATAGAACATCCATACCCAGGTCAGGATTCGAACCCGGGACCCCTGGCGATGAATCACCCTGTGCTAACCACTCAGCCACGGAAGTCGACTTGCCGAAAGTGTAACTCGATTTTCTGCTGGTTTCTTTCATTCTCTCACCTACTGTTCCTGGGTTCGAGTAGCGTGTTACAAGCCAGATGCACTTGGTTCAAATCCTGGGCAAGGCTGTCGCCGGGGGTGCATACATCCGTGGGGTAACTATCTCGCCGCTAATGGTCTCAGGATCGAGTCCTGTAGTGGGCATGATTATACCTTTGCGACTATCCGTACATTACTTTCATCTAATCATCATTCATTCTCGTCGTCACGAGGCAAAAAAGTGACGTTAGGTAAGCTAAATTGCAAATACTCGTTTGGCTTCTCATGTCTCATGCATGTTTCTATGTCTATTGACATTCTGGAATATAGTAGAAATAGTAGCTTCCCTGGCGATTGATTTGAAAAAGTGTTCTCGGGTTACCAGTCAAGTTTAACTCAGTGTGAGCGTCAAACGTTTCGAGAGCATACATTACTCTCATGAAAAACTAAATATGCTGACCAAGGCAGTAATTTATTTTATTAAAAACATAAACTAAAACGTAACGTTTCAACCTTCTAGCAAGGTCTTCATCAGACTCTGTATCAAGTACAAAAGTAACAAGATACACAAAAAGGGCATTTTATATACACAACATTACTCCCTCCAGACTATTAGAAAGTTGTTAGGAACTTTCTAGCAGGTGGCTTTCACTTTCCAACTGTACTTTCACCTAAAAGGCTAAACATAATTACTTTCATATAGAATGTGAAGAGATATTCATATAGAATATCTCACGCTCTTTTTCCTTCATTTTTCTCCCTTCTCCTCTCCTCTTTCTCTCTTGTCCTTTCCACTCTTTCTAACACCTTCTTCCATTCTTTGTTTAACTTCAGTCCCCCATTCCAGTTCATTATGTATTCTTCACCTTTCTTCTCTATTTCCTTGGCTTCCTTCCATTTTCTCACTAGCATTCTCTTCTCCCTTCCTATCTGCTTAGCCTCATCCCACTCTTATGTCATGTCCTGTTTCTCTCGTGTGTTTAAATATTGCATTTCTCTCTCTCTTAAGTCGTACATCATCCCTATGTTGTTTCAACCTGTCTTGGAGCCTTTTTTTCGTTTCTCCTATGTACACACTGACATTCTTTACATTTCACTTCCTAGATAATCCCTTCCTCTTCCTCTTCTCTGTTCTCCTTTTTCTTGCTTGCATTCTTCGCTATTCCTAAGATGCTTCTCCCTCCCTTCCTGTAAGTTTTAATTCCCGCTTTCCTAAGCACTTTGCATATCTTTTCTGTGGTCTTCCCCATACTCCTTATTCCAAACCATCTCTCCTCTTTTTCTTTCTCTTCCAATTCTCCCTTGCCCGTTTTCTTACTTCTTCTGTTTATGTCCAGTCTATCCTGCTTCTCATAGCCATTCTTTTCCAGCTGTTTCCATAGGCTATTTATTTTGCCCTTTTTTCACATTCTTTCATGCATATTTTCTTGATTCTGTCCTCCATATTCTTTATAAAATTTATTTTTGTCACCTCACTTACATCACTTCTTTTGTGGCAGAATACTTGTGTGCACACTTCTTCT